>NW_023501040.1:1282500-1502538 GCF_014066305.1 Letharia columbiana | reverse complement strand
ATCATAACTAAGCAGGATCGAGCTGGCTCTGCGGAGCTGTATCAGAAGCGAAGACCTCGCCAAACCCCTGATAATCCACGGGCTGGAGTCCGACTTTCCTCTTTCCAAAATTCTGCTTCACTTTTCGCCTTTCGACATTTTACTTCCAGAAAGGCTCCATTTCTTGTCTTCCTACTCGCCTACACCAGTCGTGTGGAAATTTTGAGGGGTACAGTCCAAGGATAGGTGCACAAATTTATTGACGGAGTATGCTTGCTGTCGCTGTCCAAAGGTTTGATCAAGAGGGCGTGGCACTGATTGTTTTTTGGTGGGCATACACGATACAGATTACGCAGGGCATGCGTCTTAGCGTTGGAAAACAGGTAATTGTCTCGCTTGAGTTCCATGCAAAAGAAGATTCGAGCATCGCCCCGTGGGTGTACCATAATTGGAAGGGACTGTCACAAAAGACTGGTGGAAGCAATGGGAGGTTCTTTGTGCGACTTTGTGCATATGGACCGCAGCGTGGCCACTATCAAAGTTTCTTCCCTTAGTTCTTTATCTTAGTGGTTCCACTTCTTTCGCTGCCATGTACCTGTCAAGCTATAACCTCAAGGGACAAAGCGATATCTCATTGTGACTGACAGTGCCACTAAAAGCCTTTTCTTTTTCTACGCATAAGTTCATATTAGTTCTCTTTGTCGCAACGCAGCGAACCGTAAGCAAGCTCTTTCTTCTTGTTGTACGAAGCCATCCGTTAGTCTTTGTACACATACAATGCAGTTCAACGTCCCCTCTTTGTTCGTCATAATGGCCTTTGCCGCTCTTATCTTACCATTAAAATCCTTAAATAATTCTCTTCTCCTTCCCTTCTATACCTACTCTTTCCCTAACCACTTTCAACCCACGGATCTCCAAAACATTTTCAGTAACTGCCATGGAAAACCACCCATCCAAAGCCGCTGCACACAGCCAGACACCCTCGACTATCATGTGTGACCCTCAGCGTATTCAGCCCTTTGAGTCCGAGACTCAACCAACGCCAAGAGACAAATCCCCCCTTACTTGCTGGGAATGCGCGACATGTGGCCGCAGGTATATAGACCCAGCAGCCACGAGTCTTTTCATCTCACCCCCGCCAACCACCGAGTGCATTATGGTCCAGACCGACGAGACCTGGACCCATGAGAAAGGAGGATACGTGAATCTTTCCATCACTGGCGGAGCCACCTGCGATTACGTGCGCATTAATCGCGCCGTTGGCGACGCAGACCTCGGCGAACACATTGCCGAGCCAGAGGACTCCGCTTCTGCGCTGAACATCCCGGCTGTGAACGGACTCTCGGCGCGGGTTTGCGATAGTATGAAGGTGGAAGGGGAATATGGTCGTGTCAATAGGCAGAATAAAGCCGTGGATACTAATTGCGACGATGCAAACGGTGAGTATTGCGAATTCTGGAACGCAGAGTGTAAGGATATTGATTGCATCCATGAGGGAGACCACTGCCGGTATGAATGCGCGATGGCAGAGTTGAGTGAAGAGCCTGAGCCTAAGGTACTCGCTCCTAAGCGCGGACTCAGATTTTGGCGATCAGTGCCGTAGGTGTATCTGAGGCTTTAGGTCTGTGAAGAAGACAATCCCAGGGCATGAGAGATAATCACTCGCTTTTCCGCTCAGTTTCAAACAAAGAACAAGAACCTGATCACTCAGTGTAGGCAAAGTCCACACTATGAAGGTAATGAAAGACCAACAAACTCGAACACCTTGCAAAAGCAACAAGACGCTTTTTAAGAGAACCTCCAGATCGCACAGAATTGCCTTATAATTCACATTAGGGTAAGAAGTAGCAACAAGGTTATCGTGACAACCTCAGCTTCTTTAGCAGGTTTTCCTTCCGAATAACAATTGGTGAAGCGCGGACTATGGAATTGAAAGTCGCTAAGAAGATCTCGATGATACGACCACACAGGTCTTCCCTTTTCTGGTAAAGCGCTCCTCTACGGTCGACCCTGACTCCAAAATTAGAACTCCGCTCAAAATTCCAGGCTTTTCAGACTGTCTTGACCCTCAAACAGCAACGCTCCTGACCTTCTCCATCAAACCTTTCAGACTCCTTTCGTCCTCCGCTCCCACAATCGGGTTCCCCCAGCTGAACCCAGTGATTGCATCGTAAAACCACGCCACAATGATCAACCGGCCTTCCGAAATCTCTGGAGCGAACAGCTTCCGAAAATCATCCCTTTTGTGCTTGAACTTGAAGCGTTGAGTGATACTGGCCTCGTACAGGCCCCTCCTTTCGGAGAAATGACCAAGAAGGAAGGCCAAAGTGAGCGAGCCTGTCTTGCGAGCACTCAGGTCAATGATCCAATGTCTAGACGGCTGAGCGGAGGAGGTATCTGAGATCATGATGTCGGCGGCTACGAGGTGCTGTTCAGCACTGTGAAATCGTCATGGGCGGACGATCTGAGAACCGTTTTGGCTCACACGGGATACAGACGTACTAGCAGGCCCATAATACCCCTCCTTGTGCAGATAGGATGTACAAGATTCTCAACATCGCGATCTTACTTCTCATGCTTCTAGCAACGAGCTTAATAGCACTGTCAACTTTATCCACCCCCCTGTGGACAACAGTATTCTCCTTAGGGGTCGCGGGTATTGCACTGGGTGGCGTGCTCACAGTAACGCCTTGCTCTGATTAGCGCTGTATCCCACGAGGAGCAAGCACTTGTGATCTCGCTATCATACGCCTTTCGCTCTACTGGCTCAGTCATTGGGGTCGCCATGGCGGCAGTAGTGTTCCAGAACGTGTTAAGCAGTCAATTGTGGGCAAGGCCCGGGAGCTCGGACAAATGCTGCAGAGCTGATCTCCGGACTCAAAAATAGTCTGGAAGGGGTCAATGTTTTCTGCCCTTACGGGATCAGTCCCTGGTTGGGGGGAGCTACATGTGCGCTTTGCAAGTGGTTTTCTTTGCGCTAGTGGGCTCAGCTTTTCTTGGTCTTGTCAGTGGGTCACTGATGCGGGAACTCAAGCTGTCTTCAAGGCTGGATAGACAACATCAAGATGAGGAAATTTTGTCAGTAACGGTGTGAACTATTGTTTCAATTGGAGTTCATAGTCCTTGTCTTGTCACCCACCAGAGCCAACTTGCCAGCAGCGGGGATATGCTGGATTGAGCGGTGAGTCCTTGAGAATTGGTCTCTTTTCTGTTGAGTCCACTCTGACTTCCTTCCTTCTCAGAGCACTACGCAATGCAGATCCAAGTAGCGTACCATCTGCTCCTTCCACTCCGTCTTTACGCATTTACTCATGCAGCGCCGTCTCCCGCGCCGCTAATCCTCTCCGGCTCAACTCCATTGTCCCTCCTCAAACGCTGTTGTTGGAATGCTGCAGTACTGCATTGTAGCTACCCCTTATAGTGGTAAATTGGTATGGGCTTTATATGGTATATAAGTAGCCTACATATCACTCTATAGCTAATAAACCCTTCATCCTCCAGTCAAACACAACAGCTGTATCTTCAACCAGAGCCTAAGATCCAGCCCTAGCAACCGAACTCACCGCCCTACCAGGTCGAGACGACGAACACATCCCCGGACTCCCACCATCTTCAAAATCTACGACTACGGCCACACTTTTACCGTGCTTGACACCAAAGGGGCCAGAGAGTGTATCCGCGCTGCCATTAACAATGCTGCGCCCCACCTCGGTGAATTGAACCGCGAGGTTGGCACCGGAACGGTCTTCAGATACGAAAAGCCACGCACAGTTTGCATCCCAAGCGCCATTGACCGGAGGCAGAACTATAATTACTGGTGACAATTTTAGCCGTCATAGACCAGAGAAGCTTGCGTAGGGAGTTTCAGTTTTTGATTCTGCAAGAGGGACCGAGCAATGACGATTTGACGACTAATTGGTCAAACCCCAAATGAACAAATGCAGGGCCCTCCAGGCCCTAACATGCGTGGTTGAAACTTCCTCGATGCATTGCTGCTTCTCTGCTATCTTTTTCTCATTTTTTAGTACAGCTCACTCATGCCATTGATCGAAGGATTGTACAACAAGTGTGTCTACATAGTCTTTGTCACAACGTACAAGAACTCAGTAAGGCACTGGCAAGAACCATTTCAACTCCCTTTGTCCAACACAGTGGTTATGGGAAAAAGCATTGTTCCGACTATCACTATAAAAATACAAAGACAGTTAACACCAACCCCCTTTGCGAAAAGAAAAGGAATCCCCAGAGATCCCGTCAGCAGAGCAGAGCACTGTGACATTTTCAACTAATCGTTACTCGTACCAATACGAAATATCGACGAATAATCATACACATCAACCATGTACGGAAATCCTCGAGCGGATGACTACTATGCAGAACCCAGTGGCCATCGCCATAGCCCCCGTGTTGAACCACAGTATTATCAGAGCAATTTCGATGATGGAGCCAGATTTACCGATCGCTTTGAAGACATGGCCATTGGCACACACCATCACTCATCACAAAGTGAAGACTATGGTAAACGAGGCACATCTCATCACGTGGATGGCATAGGCTCGGACTACCTTTCTACACAAAGCGGACATGACGGTACACGAGGTACGCACCACCACAAGGACGACGAAGAAGCTCCACACTCAAAATCAGTTCGTCAGCAAGCTGGAGGGAGGAAAGAGCTCAGAGAGCGACTATTCAAACAAGCCTTGCAGCCGTTCAACAAACACAGTGGAACGCCCTACCCTTGTACTCAAGCTGACATCGATTTCCACCTGAAAAGTTTCAAATCACGCAATAGAGGTCCCTTCGTGAAAAACTGGGACGCAACGAAAGAAGTCTTGTGGCAGAATGACGAAGCAAGGCCTGTCCCTCCGGCCGAAATCGCTGCCATCAACAGACTCTTGGACGCTGCTAACAGCGCTACAGACGGAGTCGTCCTCGGCCCCGATTTTGCTATCAAGGCATTCTCCGATCTTGATCTTCTCTTCTTTGGCGGCCGACTCCGCGGCTACGTCACCGTGAAATGGAAAGCAAATGAATATTTTCGCAAAAATGGACACCAGAAAGGAACTTGGGCCTTAACCGAGGGACAATGCACAAGCTCCGAAAAGGGACAGTGTCGGATCGTGCTGAATGCCACCATGATATTCAAGGAAGCGTGGACGAAGCAAACGCCAAATCCCTCGGAGAGCATGATCGGGACGTTGTTACATGAGATGTGTCATGCTTATGAGTCAGTTCGGTCCCCCAACGATTTAGAGCCACACGGTGGGCACGGCAAATTATTCGGCACGAGGATTGGCGTTGTCGACAAGCGAGCTATGCGGATCTTGGGACTGTGGGCGATTGAAACTTGGGAGCCGCATCGGCAGCACCATATCTTTGTCCCACACTGCGTGGAGGGCGAAGGAGATCGTGACGGCGAATACTACGGGAGTAGCAGTCATGGCGGTGGCAGCAGAACCGGTGCAAGCGAGACGCACAAAAGGAGCGACGAATCTGGCAGAAGAGGTAAGCCAGATGACGGAGGAAAACTTGATAGTAGTAGGAAGAATGGTGGGAGCTCGAAAAGGCCAACAAGAGGGCACAAAGGTACGGATTGTGTGATAATGTAGCTCGCGCATTTTAGTGTATAGTTTGTGTTTATAAAAACTTGGTTGACACAGATGGGCGGAGGTATCTGAACACACGCAAGACGGGTCTCACATGATAAGAATCACGAGCCCTGTATGGTGTTCGAGTTCCGGGGAAGTCGCCGTTGATTTATGTCGGAACCCTGCTACCAATCTCCCCAAAATACAAGCACTCGAGATGAGCCCTAATCCATGGGGCCACTCTGTGAGCCATATCCTCATTTTCTCCCTGCTCTAAAGGCAATCTCAAACGTCACTGACATAGCCAGGCGATCAGAGTGCGTGCTACTTAGCCAAAGGTAACTTCAAGCAGGACATCCCGTCCCTTCGTCTCGACTTCAACACAACGTCCGATATCGCCGGTGATCCAGCCCCCGTGTTTGTAGTTGAGGACAACTTCGGCGATTGTGAACAGTGACCCAAGATGGGCCAGGGAGCTGTCCCCCCATGGAGGGACCAGCAGTCATAAGTTTCAAGGCTGTTTTGATGCAAGGTTGGATTTCAGAGGTGAGAGAGGGACCGCGGCTGAGACTCTTGTGCTATAAGGCTATGCAGGCAAAATACGGCGTTGACATAGAGTTTACCTCGGAGAACGCGATGGTCACACACATCTGGATAGATTTGCAACTAAAGACCCGATGATAAAGTCATTGATCGCGAGGTATACAATATTCGGCGCAGAACCTAATTTCAGGAGCCGCGGAAGCCGCTTGCTTGATGCTGCAGGCTTTGTTATTTCAAGTTGAGCGATCAGCAAGATTGGAGAAACAAGTATACATTGCTGTACTGGAAGCCGTTTGAATGGGTCCAAGCTGGCGGTGGGCAGGTGGGGTGACAAGGGTGGCGAAGGCTTTGATATCAACTGACTCGTCTGCCTGGAGACGTACGTCCATGATGGAAGACTTGGCAGCGGATCTCCCCCCTAGCGGAAAAGCCTATGAAGAGAATGCTGGACACTAACGAAAGTTCAAAGCAGATCTAGGCAGTGTAAAGCGAGAGGATCATAGGCAGTTTCAAGATGGCGATGCAGAGGCGGCATGAAGGCAATGATAACTCAGAGACAACGCTGTGCACTGACGAGGTTTTCGAAGCATAGACCTAAAGAGATCAATTTGAACGCCACAAGTCTCCTCGATAGGTGTGCAACATCGTTTTTATCCTCGGGTCTTTGAGTCGTCTTCGCTGCAGCATATAGCCCACCCGGCGTCCTCCCACGGCGCTTCAAAGATTCAACACAGGGATATTCCTCTGCTTATAACCATACCATTTCGGCTTCGATCTCCCATACGTGCTATTCCATTTGAGCTGCAAATCCTCGATCGCACTAGCCCACTTCACAAGCTCGGCCTCAGACCATGCGGTGCCCATGAGTGCAAGACCGAATGGCATTCCGGTTGAGGAGTTGACGCTTGCGGGGAGCGTGATCATTGGGTAGCCTATTGAGGCAATGTTCTCGTTAGCTTCTTAATAGTAGACCATACCCGGAACCATCATTACTTGACCCTCTAAAGCTGTCACGTACCAGCTTGAGCAGCAATTTGATATGTCTGTGCGACATCAGGAGGGACCAACAGCGCTGAAAGTTGCCTGCCGTTGTTTTTCAGAGCAGCATCGATGCCATCTTCTCTTGTGGATCGTTGACAGAATGACAAAGCCTCGTAGTAGGTTGAATTCATGATACCTAGTACAGGTCAGATTTCATGGCTCTCAGATGACAAAGTTATCCCGCTCAAGGAACGGCCGGAAGGAGACAGAAGAACCTTGCACGGAGTACGGACCTCTGGTAGCAAGCGACGCCAGGAAGCTGTCTTGCCCTGAAGCAAATGCGGGTTGGACGTTCGGCGTGCCACCCTCAGTTCCATCATTATCATAATTGTATCTAAGCAGAGGCAAGTGGTAAGCAAGACTTTGTTATCACACAGACGGCTGCCAAGCCACCGGTATCGTACCAATCGAGAGATCTAATACGTTTTCACTTACTGAACAATATCCTCAAGGGATCTAACGTCGGTGTTTTGAAGCTCGGCAAGATATGTCTTAATGTTGTTGTAGAAATCCACCTAACGATTAAAAGTACTTGGCCGACTTTTGAGAAAAAGGAAGCGAACACACCTTTACATAAGTGAACTCGGATTCGTTTGGATATCCTCGAGTTGTTCCATAGTCCCTGCCGCGAGTACAGTAAGCAATAGTGCCACCTTCCATGCGGACAAAGAACAGACTCACCAGTTCCAACCATCAGGACTTACAGTAGTCTGATGATTCGGCAGCTCAGTTCCATTAATTACAGTGGCACCGGCGCCTCTTATGAGTTCTATGAGTCCAAGCAGAGAGGCCTGCTGCTCTTCGCTTGCCAGAGTCCAGAAGCTTTGCCATGGTAGTCCGAAGGTAGCGTTTTGGAGCGCACGGCTATTGGTTAAGAACTGGCTGTAGCCACCCGGGGGTACCTTACCCTCTTGGCCCAGAGTGTAGTTGTCACGGAGATCGATGCCGTAAATTGCGTCAAGTGTATAGACAGCGTCTCGAACAGTTCTGGCAAACGTACCGACGGTATCTTGGTGAGTACTTTCTGGAATGACACTGCCCCCGTGAGCTATGCTGATGACACAGAGACAATGGAAGGGAACTACTACCCAGCGCGAGATGTCAAGCCCACAGTGGGCTTGATGCCTACCAAGGCATTCCTCTCCGCAGGATTGATGACTATACAACGCAACAAAATCAACAGCCGAGCATCTTGTACTGGGCCGGATATAGGAGCGTACCACTTCCGTCGGTCTCAGTCCCCAGAGCAAACATACACAAGTTCCCAGATATAGCACCAGCACTCCCAGAGCTACTACCACCAGGATTGACAGTCAAATTGTATGGACTTCTTGCCTGCCCTCCTCTCGCTGAGTATCCTTCTGAGTACTCACTGCTGCGCATGTCCGCCCATTCGCTGAGTGTGGCCTTTCCAAGAAGCAACGCACCTGCCTGCCGGAGTCTAGCCACGACATGAGCATCACGTGGAACGATTGACCCTAGAAGCGCCCAACTGCCGGCAGTGGTTTCCATCTTATCCTTGGTGGCAATATTGTCTTTGACGATGAAAGGGATGCCGTGCAGTGGACCGCGGATTTGGCCAACTTCTCGCTCAGCGTCAAGAGTTGATGCGATTTCAAGAACGTCTGGGTTTAGCTCTAGTATTGCACTTTGTTCTTCGAGGTCAGTGATCTAGCATCATAGCAACCCAAGAAAAGGGTAGACAAGGAAGGAGCAAAGCCGCCACAGTAGGTTGCTTTGACAGAAAGGGGGGAGACACGGGAATCTGCAGGACTTCATCCTTTGGATTGTTTCTCAGATAGGAAGGATAAAAAACAATTCTCGTATTTCGCTCCGCAAATTGATCTCACATCAGACAACGACGCATGGACCACAGCAGGCTGAATGTATGCGCGAGCAAGTCTGCCATGCTTACTTTGTGTATTCATTCGTCTGGTATATCCGTTGCAAGTAACACAACGCTATCATTGTACTCGTCAATTGGCCCTCCTTCATAGCATTCTGCAAATAATCAACAGTAGCCTCTTCCAGAACAAGACCATTGCATGCCGGCATAGGGAAAAGATTGTCAAGATGTTTGTAATTGGGGAAATCATAGGGGAATGGTGAATTCAAATCCTCTGATAAAACGAGGTTGGTCTCGTTACCGTAGTACTGCGCGCCATGGCTGACCTCTGTCGCAAAAGCGCGAAGTTCAGAGGTACCAGCGAGAAGACCCAATACGTAGAGGTAGAGAATAGACAACATTCGAGACATGATTGTATATAAAGGCGACAAAACAATGTGATTGATAGAAAGCTTCTTGATGAACAAAATTAGAGATCTAGAGTAGACCCGAAGGATTCGATTCCCTGCAGATGGTCATGCACGTATACGGTCTTACAGTAGTAGACTCTCGGGCACTTCCGTCGCCTCTGCGGGCCAGAGAATCTGCTTCAGTGAAATCGTGAAGTCGGCCTATGAATAATGTCCCAGCTGCTCTGAATGGCCCAGTGCTGCTGAAAGCTATCCTTGTCCTCCCCGCTTTCATGCGTCTCTATCGCATAACACTTTGCACCTCCATTTCGCCGCCGCCCCACTCTACTGAACCGACCTACAATACCCACCGCCTCATTCGCACCTTGCTGTCGCCGAAACAAAGGACCTGTGATAATTGCAAGATCTGAGATTACAGGAAGGAAAATTGGAAGAAAGAGTCAATAGCATCAACAACAATGATGACCGCGACAGGAAATTCCAGGCTTATCTTTGGCCAAATTATCGTTCTACCGGGGAAAAAGCCGTTTGCTAAATCATTCAGGAAGGAGGTTCATGAATCTCGCAATTGTCAAACCTGAGATTACCGAAGGGAAGCCGTACGCTGACCTTATTCCAGAAAAAGTAGCAATGAGAGCCAGCACGACTGGATCTCTAGCTATGTAGACGGAAGCCTCTTAACGAGGATATGAGCCGCGTAATGTCTAAACACAAGCCCCGAAGCCAATACTCTTGCACCCGACACATACCCCGACGTGGTCAGCAAATAAATCAGCTCGGGGTTCTGTGAGACCCCTAAACCAACTCTCGTTGAGAGGAAGTTTCACAACCTCACGACTATTCAACCCACCAAGAGACGGCGGATAAGAGCGTCGTGAAAATACATCCGGTGATGGATGGTCGCCAGGAGACCGCTTTACATCAACGCGCCGCAGACGTCTTCCCCGCTCCAACAGACCCAATTCCTTCACGGTACAGAGGATTGAACCAATCTGGTGCCATAGCCTTAGGATTCTCGTCCCGGTGAAACTTTGCATGGGGTTAGGCATGATCTGTTTTCTATAATAGACACAAGATTCCACACGCAATTCAGCCCACCAGCTTGTCGCCAGTGACAGCCGTGGAGCGGGCGCGACAGCTAAATTCTCCGATACAGGAGCTCACCTAGAAGCACAACGGTGAAGGAAAAGTCAATGGGACCTTTATTGTAGCCTTGTACTAGTACCAGTAGAATCATCCATGCAGCCAAGATGGTCTATGTAAATCGATGCTAGAGCAGGCTGTGCTGCAACAATCAGCTCAGTCATGAATAAGAAAAATACAGTAATCCATCAGCATGTATCAGCATGCGTGTCGGGCGTAGAAGACTAGAAGAACGGCACGGCTAGCTGCCGCAAGGTGTTGAACGTCAGTCAGACGGACTTGTGGAGTGGTGGAGTGAGTAGTCAAGATAAAGTAGGTAGGTACATACAGTAGGTCAAGTTTGTTGTAGGAAGGGGAGAGAGTCAAGTTTCAGGGGGGAGCGTCGCCGTGCATTGCCGTGCCTAGCGTATGTTGTATGTTCCCCTGCGTCTCACATTGCGGGAAGTTGGCATTGGGATTTGGCAGTTGACATGATGAAGCGGAGTTACTCAAAATCCAGAACTTCAGAAGGCTAGAAGCTGAGCACTGACCAGTGACCATCATCCAGTCCGGCGCCAAAAGATTGATTGCCAAAGACCAGGAATCCCTCCATCTTGCATGAGCTGCACGGAATATTTGGCTTGGCGAATTAGCCCCTCATGTTCCCCCTAAAACTTCTCATCTCCTGAGCCCGCACTCCCCTTCCACTTCTTCTTCTTTCTTCCATTCCTGCACTCACCAGAGCGATACCTGGTGATTCGCTCGCAATCCTTCCCTCTTTGGCTTCACACAACCTGGCTGGACCAATTGCCCTTCATTCTTTATCACTCACTACCTTACCTTGCAATCAACAAGCACAGTCGTTATAGAGTCAGCACATCAGGCATGGCAGCTCTCCGCCAACTACTCAATGCGCGAGGAATCACCAAGGATGCAACCACCTCGGAGGAGGACCAGCGACGAGTTGATGCCAAAATGCAAGCAATGGGCTATTCCATTTCACCACCAATACCAACACGACTAAGGTCCAGCAGGAGCGAGGACCAAGGACAGAGACCATTTCACTCCAAGTTCAACGAGAACGACTTTGCGCAACATCCTCTGTACCGCGGCGGCGATCCAAACGGTGCAGAGCACGGCAACTCCTTCGACGACCCTTCTCGTCCCCAACTCTCTCGCTCGGCGACAGATGATCATCTACACCAGAGCTACGCAATGAACGATGGCAGGGGTGGGGTGGATGTGTCATCGTACTACGAAGATGGCGAACAATCGCCTGCACTGTCGCCTGCGTTGAACAAGCACCTCGCACTAAGACCTCTCGACCCGCATGGGCAACAGCAGCAGCAACATCCTAGCCAAACCAAACACGGCCGGCATCGCAGCAGGTCTGCGACAGACGACAATTTATACTACGGGGTCGAAAGGGAGAACAATGCGGTTAGCAAAGAGCACAGGAAGCACAAGCCTAGGCAGGAGTCACTAGCGGGTGGTTCTACGAAGCCGTTGCCAGAGAAGAGGTCAGACGAGACGATGAAGGAGAGGACGATGCAGCTTCTCAGAGATCGTCAACAAACACCCACACAGAACAGCAATGTATGTGCTGCCACCATGCCACTCCTCTACGACGCGCAAAGCTTACGTATTAATTTCATAGGGCCGATTCACACCCCAAGCCCTCGTCGTCCCCCACGACGAAGCCACCAAGGTCGCACACACCTTCTCCGGGTCCGACGGCTCCCCCACCGACTCCGCCGGCAACAGTGTCAGCAACAGTATCAGTGAAGGTGGACACGGGAAGCACGGCCGCAAGCGCTCCAGAGATTTGGACTACGGCGTACACCAGCTCGCGGAGATGGACTACCAACAACTGCACAACGAATCCTTCGATCACGTTCCTGGCCACATACCCTACCACGGCCTCCCCGACCCCTCACTCCCTCTCTCCGAACGCCTGCACAACA
Organism: Letharia columbiana; assembly: GCF_014066305.1. NCBI lineage: Eukaryota > Fungi > Ascomycota > Lecanoromycetes > Lecanorales > Parmeliaceae > Letharia > Letharia columbiana. The sequence goes on along the minus strand of NW_023501040.1, from coordinate 1,490,042 downwards.
TATATCCGGATAAGACGCACAAGGATAAAGCGGCACGGGCAAAAGCTTTCTTTGCCTCTCTCACCATCGACCAATATGAAGAGTGTGGGGATTTGCTACTCGATGGGTTCAGAGATGTGATGGACCGGCTGAGGCAGGCACGGCAGCAGAAACGAAAAGCGGCGAGGGCGATGGAAGAGCAGATCGCGAAGAGGGAGGAGTGGGTTCGGAAGAAGAGGGGGGTGTGCGAGCTGGAGCTCGGAAGACTGAGGAGTGCGGGGACGGCGGTTGTGAAACCTATCAAGTCGAGATGATGATGATCCCTCTACGCTCTTTACTAACCATTTACACTCAATAATGCCCCCTACGATTCTACATGGGTGTTCAAAGGGAAGGGATGGCGACGGTGTTATGATGGCGACATGATAGATCTGGATACCCTCTACCTACATGACCCGAATACGAGTAGGTATATTAAGTTCCAGAGTTTCCCTCGAAGCTCTTGATTGGCCATGCATCTGACAGGAGGTGACTGCATCCGACATAATGAATCCCGTGAATCCTTAGACCCGAACTCAACCGTTGGCTAGGGCCCTAGGGGGTTGATATGGTGGGGGGATGGGTGGCATGATCTTACGTTTGGGGCGCTTATAGCACCCGTAGGAAATCGGCGATCAGCTCCAGGTACCATCCGGTCATCCCGTGCCAGCTGAAACCCCGCCGAAACCTCACACCACCACACCCAAAGGCTAGGGCAAGTCCACGCAAGCTCTACTCTATGTAAAAACGACTTCAGAACTTTCATCAATTGATGATATCTGCATCAGAGTATGTATGGTAAGGGAGATCCTAACCGCCGTCGAGGCAGACGTGTTTCCAATTGCCAAATTCTGCCCGATAAGGGAGTACATGAAAGAACTGTGTATGCAGCAGTCAGGGGTGCTTAGGTGGGTCTGCGTGGAGGGCTCCGAGGGTCGTTTCACCTCTCCCTTCAAATTCCTTCGCACTTCCCAGCAACGTCAAGCGCCCACGCAGCTGCAAGGATTGCACTTATGTAGGTAATTTGGGGAATCCTTTGGGAATGGATCTAGATCTGCATGCTCATCATCATGTACAGGTACAAATGGAAGGTATCAAAAAGGAGATGTCGTGCCTCCCGTGCTCTGCCCGCTTTTCGCACCATTTACTAGACCATTATTCTCATCCCGCTTTCTCATTCTCCATAGTTGAAGAGACACTGCCGTCCCATTATTCTCATGCTTCTCCACCGTGACGCGCATGAATAGGCTCTTAAGCCATCAACCACTGATCAAACCGTACCCGCCGCCACAAAAGCAGCCGGCCGCTCCTCCTTCAGCAACACAACCACTGTCCATCAGAACCGAACCCCCTACCACCGAGCATCTTCCCAACACCACCAACTCGAGAAGGATGTCGCCCACAGACTATAAACCGGCCAAGCCGCTCCCCCTCGCCCAAGCCGCCGGCTTCCACACCTCCCCGCAACAACAACGCACCCACTCCCCACACATCGTCGACCAAGCCGTCCCGCGCAAACCCATCACCGCGAGCAAAAACGGCAGCGCCGACAGCCCGCCCCCCAACGCCTCCGCCAGCGACTTCGCCCGCTACCACTTCGAGCACAGCCCGACGGCCACCCCGACGCGGACGTCGTACGCCGAGGACCTGGCCATGGACCCGTCGGTGCGGCTCGAGGAGTACGACTGGGCGGGCCTGGAGACGCAGTTCGCGAAGCGCATGGAGGCCTTCAAGGCGGTCGAGGAGGGCATCTGGGAGGAGTGGCGCGGGTGGGGGGAGGTGTTCGGGGCGTGGGCGGGCACCATCAGCGTGCACGACGAGGAGCGGGCGGGCAAGCGGCTGCGGACGCGGATCGCGTACACGCAGGGCAGCGAGGAGGGGCTGGAGGCGAAGCGGATGCACTGTGAGATTCTGTGCCTGTGTTTGTGGTTGTGCAGGGTTTGCTGATGATTGTGTGGTCTGGGTAGATATCAAGGTCGTGCAGGCTTTTGAGGGGGCGCTGGCGCTGTTGGGGGATGGGTGAGGAGGGGGAAGCTGGAGTGTTTGGTGATCGGTTTGTCGCTGGCGGAGCTTCATGGATGTGGGTCTCTTTCGTGGAGTTGGATCTGGGTATGAGGGTCTTAGGGTTTGGGGAGACGCGTATCACGATTGCGACGAGCTTGGTTTGGGTTTGAGAGATGAAGCTACCTCGAAGACGCGTATGTACAGATACCCAAACTCAAATGCACGTCTATCTTCCAAGACCTATTGCTTCTCCCCCTCCTCATCCCGTCCAGCACATCTTCACCCACCAACAACGACAACAACAACAACAACAACAACAGACTCTCAAAACACAGCGTACCACGCATACACCACCGCCATCAGAGGAACCAACACCATCAACGCCCTCCCCACCACCCTCAAAATCACCCAATCCCTCGCCCGCCGAAAACTCCTCACATAAGCCTCCGCATCATTCACATGCGGGAACGCCCCCACCGGCCTCTCCACCCCCAAAAACCCACACAGCGGCCCCCACCCCTCCTTCACATCAAACACCAACAGCCGCTCCCCGGGCACCACCCTCCTGACCACCTCGCCATGCTCCGCAAACGTCCTCCTCATATTCGCGTCGCCGAAATCGTCCCTCCCCCACCCCTCGAGCATGATCTCTTTGTACCGGCACCAGGGTTCGACGAAAACCGGGTCGAAGCGGCGGAGGAGCTGCCAGGAGGGCCAGGCCATGACGGGGAAGATGGTGGCGTGCATGGAGGCGAGCCATTTCTCGACGGGGCGGTGGGTGAGGATGAATTTGGCGTCGGGGTAGGCGCGCACGAGTTCGTCGACCATGCAGGCGGCGGGGAGGTCCATGATGGCCTGGTTTTGGGTATGTTATCAGACTTGTTGTTGTCATCATCAACGCATCATGTTTGCCATACGGCGACATGCTTTGTGAGCTGTTATATGCTGGGGGAAGTTGAGTAGATGGGACTGCTCACGTCGAAGTTCCCCAATACGACATCGAGCTCGCGCCGGCCCCACGGCGCGCCCGAGCCCATGTACTTGGCGCGCATGGCTTCGGTCCACAGGGTCAGGTTTCGAAAAGGGTCCGCCCACATGTTGGTGCCGTGGCAGGGGTGGTACCCGAGTTGTTGCAGCGCGGTGTACATTGCTGACGATTCATACGTCTTCTGTTAGTGAGCCGTTCGGCGCGGGAGCAGTCTAGAGAGGGGTGGGGCTACATACACATCGTGCCGGTCCGGTTCAGTCCTAGTACTATGACCTTCATGGGCATGGTTCTGACGGAAGGGAGGGTGTCGACGAGGCGGGGTTTGGGTTGGGCCATGCTGGCTTGACGTGAATACCGTGGTCCAGGCAACGGTAGAATTGTTTACTGTTTTGGCAAGTATGAAACAGATAAGAGGTGATGGGAGATGAGTTGCAGTGACGCAGGAAGAATGGTGAAATCACAGCCGTGTTTATGTTTTTAAAAGATACTGCTGCCACGATAACCGAGACGATAAAAGCAGAGCGGTTTCACTCGGTGCAGACTACGGAACGATAATAGCGGCAAGATAACATGTTAACACTTTTTTGCCTCCAACTGACGCTTGTCCTACTGCCTGGGCTCATTCCTGCGCATGCTTTCGCGGCCGCTGGGCTGGAAACTTTGATTTCGCCACTATAGCGAGTGCTCGATGTGTTATGAGAGAAAGAAAAGGACCTACGCGGCCTCCACCGTTGTTTTATACGACCGTTGACACCCAAAACGACTGATCATCATACTTCTAGCTCAAATATTCCGTGACTCCTTTTCAAGTTGCTTCGAGAGAGCGCGAAGAAATACTCAAGTAACCCTGCTGCCATTCACCCCTTTCAAGAGGGAATAATCTCTTCTTCTTCCCAAAACCGAGCTCTCGCCCAACTCTGTAGCACTACATTTGGTGATGCCGTATCTTTCTTGGGATACAGTCCAAGATCGACTAGGACTTGATCAGGTTTTGTGTCTATTGATCCGTACTAAGCGATCGGATAGGATGACGATGCCAGCGGCTTCACCTACTCGTATGTCGTTGCTCTCAAGACTCGAGGTGGAATGTGTGGTCATGCACTGCAGGCGGCCTCAACTGGGAATCATAATCGAGCTGTGCAGCTGCGGCTAGAGCGGGGCTAGAGTCCTCGCTCATGGTGGAGAGTATTGCAACGCATTGTAGCGGCTTGATTTGAAGGCCATATTCGACTCGCGCAGCTCCTCCGAGAACGGAGCCGAAATTGAAGCTCAACAGTGAGAGTAAAAACCTCGAATGCCTGTTGGGATGTTTATGATTTGCTACGGACCGAGGAGCAACGCCACCAGTTCACTGATCACCCAGCATGATCAGAATATCAGGAAGCTTGGCTCAAGCGTTTTTGGATTGGAGAAGGGACTGGATTCGCAAGACAGAACGATAAGAAGATCTGCCGTCAAGATACCTTGGCAAAGGTCATGTGATACTATAATTTTCACAGTCTCTCTTCTAAAGGAAGCGCTGCATGGTTCAGGTCTTGCCAAGCATGTGTAAGCTTGACCAAGGCGTATGCTCATAGCAATGCAACTACGAAGAATGGCTCAGCACTGGACGAGCCAATTAATTTGTGCCAAGTGGCGTGTTCCGGTCCGCAGCATCGCTACCAGTAGACCTCAGGATAAGCGCTCTTGACAACATTTGGCATAAGTCACCCTATCCATCCTCCCTCGCGAGCTCCGAGATCAGATATACAGCCACGTATCCAGGGAAGAGTACTGCTACCACAACACCTGGAACATTCGGATCGACCGCGAAAAGTGGAGGGGAGACAGTCTCTCCATCCTTCCAGTATGTAAATTGATCCGCGAAGAGTTCCAAGCCGTTTTGTATTCCAAAGGAGTCTTTGAAATGGACCACTTCATGGAAGACGAGGAGCTATTCGGCCGTGACTCCAGCCACAAGCCCCAGCGCAGTGACGTCCCATTTGCGGACGACAATTCAAACATCATTTTCTGGTTAGACCTACATCTCATGTCCGACTAGGCTTGTTTAGATCCGGGATGGTGGAGCCATTCACCATCGGACGAAAACGAAAGTATTTCTGCCATGGAAAGAGAAACAGTCTCGTTCTTCGTTGGCATCTCGATAGTACGGAACGCATGCATTATTCGACTTTCCAATTGTACGCCGAAAGCGCTTCTGCTCCTGAAGTCACCCCTCATGCACGCCATATCCCAGCTAACAGGTTTCAAGACCCTGCAGCTGGAGTACCTCACCTGCAAGGAATTCTGGCTGAAGGAAAACACATCGGAGGACATTAGGGAGAAATTCTCGGAGTTGAAGACTTGCCTTAGCTTCGATACCCTCGTGTTCCTGATCAGCCGAGCACTAGAACCAACGCTTGGATTCCATCACTACAGGTGAAATACTGAATGAGCCCACATGCTGGGAACAACACGTCACGTTTCATCCGCAAGGCCATCCATTCAAGAAGGCGGAGGGGATGGAGGCTAAGTCAAGTACTTAGGCGGACGAGGTGACATCGGCGCTTTCCACTCTGGGATGGATCCTGCCAATCCTCGACGATCAAGTATGAAGGCAACAGTAAGGGGAACACTGACCGAGCTTCTCAGTAAAATTCCCAGTACGATAGGCTCTCTTGCATTGTGCCAGATGATCGCGCCATGACAATCCAAGTCAGCGACTTTCATGGTTAAAATATGGCGTGTAATGCTAGATGATCGTTTAGCTGTTCTGCGCGTGGCGATGCTCCAATTCATCCACGCTGCGGGAAATAAGCATGGGATATGAGTTACAATCTGGTTTGATATGGACTACCAAGAGTCAAACTTCAGAAGTAGTAATGTCAATCACAGAGCCATTTACTCATCAAATGTTGATCTCGTCCTAGTTTTCCACGCCTAAACACCCAAGTACCCATTCACCACCAGCGAAAGAATATGCCAAGGCGATCCTTTCATTACCGGAAGCCTTGTGTTGTTCCCGCCACATGCTTCTCGTGATTATTAATTATAATAGGTCAACTAAATCTGCGTCGTTGGCTGGTGGATGGATAAGGCATTGGATGACTCACTTGGCATGGCCTAATGCTGCACAAACACGCAGCAACACAGCGCCAACCACCACATCTGCCCACGCGACCGCTAGTTTGTGCAGTCAACACCTCGTTTATTGTCTTAGCATAGCCCATTTAGGAGGCTTCATAGCACCCAAAAATAAACAACAACAACGACACCATAGTAAAATAGCATCTCAAGATCTCCAGTGGAAATGGAATTGAACGTTCAAGGACCAAGACCGGTCAACACGGCGCCTACCACGTCCAGAGCAATCTGGAATGCATTATATAACAAACTCAGAACCAGACTTAGAGGTTCTAGGCAGAGGTACATCTATACCATACCTCGCATATTCTATCAGTCGAACTCTAACCTTTGCCGTAAAAGCACCCTTGACATCGACGGAGAGTCTGCTTCTTCAACCAAGTCTACGAACAGAGAAGCCCACGCGATCAACGGATCGCTCAAACCTCATCCTCCCAAACCATCCCTCAATCCGCAAACACCCGCATCAACCACGCCCACACCTCTCGGCACCCTATCCGTCCTACCTCGTGAGCTACGGGATGAAATCTACAGCCACGTATGCGAGCGAGAATACGAGTTCGGCCGCTTTTCGGACAGACTACACAGGAAGTGGCATTCCAACGGAAACACGGACCTGCCCAATGCTAACATTGTCAAAAACCATACGTGAAGAACTCCTCGCCGTCCTCCATGCCGAAGCCGTGTTCAGCATCCGCAGCGCGCGCTACTTTCAGAACAAAGCATGGACGCGCAACGACATCCCATTCATCGATCACATCCAGCGAGTGGGACTGTCGACCGCGGTATGCGCATTGAGCGATGAACACTGCAACGAATCCATGCTGGATCCTCGCGAAGCAAACGAACAATTGTCCAAGATGAGAGCGGAGCCCACTTCGTTCTTCACCGGGACAGAAGTGCCGAGGAAGACCTGCGTTATCGAATTCATACTCTGCACGCCAAAAACGATGCTGATACTTCAATCACCTCTCTTCGACGCCATCAAGCACCTGACAGGCTTCAAGACCGTGACGTTGAAGATTTCGTCAATCAGGGAGCATTGGGGGCCACAAGATGCATTGATCTACATCGGGGAAGATCCCTCATTCATGGATCACGCTGTAGGCTTTGCCGCCATTATCGATGCAATAGGGAGTGCGCTCGAGCCATCACTTGGTCCCAACGTCATCAGCGAAGCAATTGTCCTTCAAGGTATTGGTTGGAAGATTACGTTTCATCCGCGAGATTACCTATCCAAGCAGGAGAAGCCAGAGGCTGGATCTGGCGCTCAATTGGAAGAGGCGGCAGATACTTTGACCGCGCTTGAAAAGTAATTGATGACGATTGACATGGAAGGATAGCAACCAGGATGGACGTGGGCCACTCATCGACAGTGTATATGAATAGAAGATGAAGGCGGCACGGCAAGTAAGGAATGCTTTGAACAGGTACCACCAACTAGATATCAGTATTCACCATACATAAGCCTCAACCCCAACACCCTAGAGCGCCTTGACAGAATCGCAAAATTCGAACAACCACTTGCTTGAAAAGTCCAGGTGCTAGAACGGCGGCTGACTCAACCTTCCCAAGCGTAAGACGCGTTCCGTAACAATGCTGTATGCAGGCTTTTGGTTTCCTCTCAAGTTTGCTATCAAAGCAAAAACGCTCTATTCACAGGATTCGGGTATCCGCTGGTGATATGCATCAAGTACGACCTTCCTAAGCGTCAATCCCTGAATAACAACATGACTCAAAAGTATATGACGTAGAGTACCCGTATCTCCACGCCTCACAGAGTCCTTCAACCGCAGTACAATCCACCAAAAACCAAAAAGAAATTGACAGTGTGTCTTTCGCACCCCCTCGCACTCTTCTCAACCCCCTCGGCCGCCTCCCTCCCACTGCTCACACGCATCTCCAACAGCGGCAGCCCCTCCCTTGCCTAACCACAAATATTTCTACTCTATCGACAGCAGTCCCAACCCCTTACCACCTGCATACCCAGCTATCTCTGCCTTCCATCAACCCTCATGCGTATGCATGGAATCTACACTGACTGAAAAGTGGCAGATCTCGAGGTTTGCAGACTTCAAAAGTCAATCGGAAAGTACATGCTGTCCATTGTCACATACCTCTAAGTTTAGACAATATTTTTTGTTCGTTTGCGAGGAGGAATCTGCAGCGCCCCAACGCTAAGTATAGGATGGCACACGAAAGCATATGGGCAAAACGGAGATGGAGGGACAGATGCCGGACATTTCTACACAATCAAGCGTGCGCGACAGCTGCCTTTACCACGCAAATGGAACCACACGCCGCACCAGCTAGCGCACGACACGTTTGCCTCGCCTCATCCAGCAACAGAACCTCTGCCCCTACCACGCGAACGTCGCAACCATGCCCCCGGGCCACCTCCTCAACGCAAACTTCCTCGCCTCGTCGAGCAGCAAGACCCCCGTTCCGAACGCCACGGGTAGGAAGAAATGCTCCGCGGGAACTCCGGAAGTGGCTAACACGGTTTGCAGTTGTGGGATGTAAAGCCAGAAGATGGCCGTGCAGAGTGCAAAGGCGATGGCTGGGAACAGCAGCAGGTTCTGGGTCTGCTTGTTGAAGGCAGGTGGGTGTTGGAAAATGCTCAAGCGGCGGGTGCGGAGGGACATGAGGCTGAACCATTGCCTGTGTGTGAGAGTTAGCATCATCTTTGGATTATCCCGTTATGTAGGAGACGGCTGAGACATACATGACCACGAGATTGACAAAGTAAACGGACGAAGCCTCCGCGAGCCTGGCATTATAGTAGTCTTCGGTGACGTTGTCAGGCACCGCGCCGTACTTGAACCAGAGTGCGCTGAACGGGATGCCGGATCTCTGGAGGTACCAGTAAGACATTGCGAACGAGGAGAAGGATTCGAGAACGCCGATGAAGCCATAGGATTGCAAGATCAAGCGCCAATCGACCAAGCGATCCGTTTTGGGGTTGCGGGGTTTGCGAAGTAGAACGTCAGCTTCGGGCGTTTCGTAGGCCAGGACGGTAGCAGCGGCGCAATCTGTGAAGCAACTGATGATGCTTCATTAGTGGGAGCCTTCGAGTTTGTGGCAGGAAGGAGTGGGAACTCACCAGATGATGATCATAAGAAAGGATGACAAGACCTGCGGTAACCCGAACAGAACATTCGTCATGACGGGCCAGAACTCTGAAAACGATCCTGCTGGGAGCAAGTATGCAATTGTTGTCTTCAGATTATCGAAGACAACCCTTCCGTACTGAACGGCTTCAACGATACCAGAGAACGATTCGAGCAAGACCATGTCCGCGGCTTCGATGGCAATGTCCGAGCCACTACCGAGGGCGATGCCGATATCTGCGGCCTTGAGTGACGACGCGTCATTCACGCCATCCCCGGTCATCCCAACTATTTCATCTCTGGCCTGGAATTCGCGTACGATGCGGAGCTTCTGCTCGGGGGTTGTCCTTGCAAAGACGATCTCATCGTATCGGCAGAGCTGATCCCATTGATTTTCGTTCAAGGTGATGATTTCTGGCCCGCTGAGAACGATTGAAGTTTTCGAAGCGTGTTCATGTATGATTTCAGGACTCAATTCCCTTTTGGTCGAGCCATGCTGAGAGTCTTCCTCACGGGAGAGCGCCTTGAAGTCTTTGACGAGGCTTGGAACACTGCTGATGATGCCACAGTCTCTGGCGATTGCTTGAGCTGTAAGGGCGAAGTCGCCGGTGACCTGTAGCGCCATCAGCACAGAAATCTAGGATCAGTCTAGATTGAAGATTCACCATGAAAATCCGAATCCCCGCTCTTCTCAATGTACGTACAACCTCAGGAATCTCGGCTCGGGGAGGGTCCACAATGCTGACCAGCCCGACGAGGGTCAGACCAGTCGTGGCACTTTTTGTAATTTCGGATTCAAGGTCATTCGACACGACGAGCGACTGAGCCGGAAGGGTTTTTCGTGCGAGCAGGATAACGCGCTTTCCGTGGGCGGACCAGTCGTTCTTGATCTCTTCAATCGTGCTGCGGATGTCACTGTTCAGTACGGTTGTATCGCCGGAATTGCTCGTAAAGTGCGTGCACCGGTCTATCAAGACGTCAGGTGCGCCCTTGATTGTGAGGAGTCTGTACAACAAGATGAGTAACCGCAAGCCAAGAACGGGGAAAATACACTCACAGATCCTCCGAGCTGTAGTGGCATCCTTCACTGAGAGGAAGTGTATACTTCAAGCCCTCCGCATCAGCCAATGAGAAGGTCTTGATCATAAACTTGTTTTTGCTATTGAACGCCAGCTCGAAGTTCTTCTTCCAGAAGCGCTTTAGCTCTGATACAGATCCTAGCCCCTCGGAGAACCTCAAGATGGCCTTGTCAGTGGCGTCCCCATTGATTTTCCGCTCTTGAAGGGGCAGAGTGCCGGTAGCGGCGTCGAACTCTCCAGAGTTGCACAGTCCAGCGACGGCTCTCAGTTGGTCGACGGCATTAGTGGAAGTATTGTGGTCATCGCGGATCTCGTCTCGTGCAGATTGTGGGGTCATCTTCTTGGTGCCGATAGAGCATTCGGTAACAAACATTTCGTTCTAGCCGCCCTGTCAGCCTTAACTCTTCACATGGGCTTGAGGTCCTAATCAGATAGTTCATACTTGAGTCAGGGTACCGGTTTTGTCTGAACAAATGACAGACACAGCGCCCAACGTCTCCACCGTTTTGAAGAGACTTGCACAAAACCTTATTCTTGCGCATCAAGTTGGCCGTGATTGTCAGACTCGCGGTCAAAGCGATTGGAAGTCCTTCAGGAATGAACGCGATAGCAACACTGACGCAGTCAACGATCAGTGTAGGGACGTTGATCCAAGATGGATGGTCTCGTCGCAGCCAAGAAGCCCTAGAATGAAAGTTAGCGTCGTTCATCTTGGGGGTAGGTGCCGTTACACACCACAGAATGATCACGAGCACGATCATGGAGAGCATAGTAGAGACGATGATGATGACGAAGTGCAGGACCTCCTTTTCCAGTGTCGTCATGCCAGTCTTGGGCTCATTCGTTAACTTCGCAATGCGTCCAAAGACCGTTTTATCGCCAGTAGCTACAACGACACCCAGTCCACTGCCGGAGACACAATGAGTGCCCTGCATCCCAATGCACTTGGTCTCAAGGTAATTGTCATCGGTCGAATCTACCGTACCAGAAAGTGGTAAAGACTCCCCTACGCACTACGGTCAGTGGAAGTTCGATTTTTCAAGAACATATTGAGATGCTCTACCAGTGAGAATAGAGCGGTCAAACTTCGCATCGGAAGAAATCTCCACGAAGCGTACGTCCGCTGGCAGCTTGTTTCCCGCTTTAATTAGCAAGAGATCCCCCGGGACAATCCCGCTCGCAGAAGTAGTGACTTGGGCGCCATCCCGGAGCAGCAGGCAATCCTCTGGCATCATGTTTGTGATCGACGCCATCACTTTGGAGGAAGACCAATCTTGCCACGCATTGAACGCAGCCTGTATGGAGAAAGACAGCGAGCAAGACTATTGCTAGAGCGAGGTTCGCCTGTGTGGGAGGGTCTCCAAGTGGCTTCCAACATATGAAGACAAGTATGGAGCCCAACAGGAGGATAGATCCAAACCCTTTGAAGAAATAGCCAAAGATCTGTTTGAAGCGATGGGTGGGAGGAGGAGAGGGTGTATTTCTGCCGTACTCAACCAATCGGAATTTGACCTCCTCTTCGCTAAGACCCTTGATGGCAGAGGTAGACAGTCGGCTGAAAACTTCTTCCGGAGATATGACGTGCCATTCAAGTTTAGATAACTCTGCATGCGCTCTGCCATCAGCCTCAGATTGAACTAACGACTCTGAGATGACATGCCTGTGGTAGCGGAGTCCTTGGCTTTCTTTGCGTCTGCCAGGCCTTTCTCTTTGGATTCGTCGATGTTGAAGGAACTTGTTGGGCTCTGTGACTAGAATCTCGAGGACTTTCAAGAGGGCCCCTACCAGAAGCCGCTAAAGATCGGAAAAAAAAGATCCCGAGCTTGGACCACGTGGTTGCTCCAGCTTTTGTCTGGGGACCCTTGTGGACACTTGTGTAGACCCAGACTCAGCGGCAAGGAGCTTGGGAAGCAGCAGAGTGACGTAGTCACGCATCCCACTCCCCCAAGTATCACGCATACTCTTGGCAGTTTCCTGAGAACCTCAGTTACACCCATTGTAGATCCGTTGCTCTCGCATTGCATGCGAGGTTTGCCGTTGATTGTAGTTCAGGCCATTGGTGGCGTTCAAGGGAAGGCGAGGGCATTCAGGCGGTCGGTGCCTAGGGCTTTGAGGAGGGGTGTATTATGTGTAGGAACACTATAGTCAGATGCGTCAGTCAAACAGCGTATTGAGGAAGCCTAGGTATCTGTGGGGTTAGGTTGGGGAACGTACAACTGCTCTGTCGTGCTGGCGTTGGCAGGAGGCAGGGCTAGTCAAATTCAGCGATCTGCATTCGTCTGCACGCTTTGGCCGATTTGGTACGACTGTGAGAAAGAATGTGGCCTTCAACGGGGTCTGGTAACCGTCCAGGCGCGGCTGGACGGTGACCCACCCTAAGCCCTACCCTAAGCCCTACCCCCTATCATCAAATATCGAAATTCGATATTTTCGCTTTACAAATAGAAGAATATCATAACAGCACCCCCTGTAGGGCCTTCGTAGGGCCCCCGTAGGGGGCTCGTCATCGAGCCCCGAAGCCAGACACCCCTATTTGGACCTAAATATGGACCCCCGTAGGGGTACTGCTAACAATTTATAAAAACGCGAAGCGCCGCGAATTTTTCGAGAATATTTATTATAGCGAAAAATTCGAGTTTTGGGGACGGTTACCACCACCAAGGGGACGGTTACCAACTCATATTGAATATATTCTCTACATATACAAATTTGGCTGGTGAATACGATAAACTCAAATTCAAAGTGGTCTGGTAACCGTCCCGGACGGTTACCCTTGGCAAAAAATTTAAGCGACTCAAAATTTTCGATTTTTTTTTTCTTCGAAATTATCGTAGCTATAATTTCGATAATTTCGATTAATAATTTCGAACGATAATTTCGAATAATAATTTTAAACGATAATTTTAAACGATAATTTCGAACGATAATTTCGAGATAAAAAAAATTTAAATTCTCTAGAAGTAAATATTAATAATTATTCTATATATTAGTATATATATAAAATAAGAATTCTTTTTTTTATTAATATACTTACTTATTTTTATTTATTTTTTATTTTTATTTATTTATTATTTTCTTTTATTTTAATATATATAAAGATACTATAAAATTAAATCTACTTTTTTATTTTTATTTTATATTTTAAAGCTTTTTTTCTTTATTATATAAAATACTATAATCTATTATATAAAATATTCTATTTTTAAAAATATCTATAATTTATAGATATTATAAATATTATTTTTTAAATAAATTTAATAACTTAGTTATTTATTATATTTTTATTATATATAATATTTTTATAATAAATTTATAAATAATTCGAAAAATTCGAGATTTTTCTATAAAAACTCGAAATTTTCGAAATTTATAAATATTTTAAAATCTTCGTTATAACTCTATAATTATCTTAAAATTTTCGAAATAGTTCTATTATTATTAATTCGAAATTTTCGTAATAATTCTATTATTAATTTAAAAATTTCGAAAATTTTAAGACTCTAAGAGATAATTCGAAATTTTCGCGATAATTCTATAATAAATTTAAAATAATTTAAAAACTACTATTATTAATTTAAAAATTTCGAAAATTTCGAGACTTTAAAAGATAATTCGAAATTTTCGCGATAATTCTATTATTATTAACTCGAAATTTTCGAGACTTTAAGAGATAATTCGAAATTTTCGCGATAATTCTATAATAAATTTAAAATAATTTAAAAACTACTATTATTAATTTAAAAATTTCGAAAATTTCGAGACTCTAAAAGATAATTCGAAATTTTCGCGATAATTCTATAATTAACTTAAAATAATTTTAAAAATATTATTATTAAATTAAAAATTTTAAAAATTTTAAGACTCTAAAAGATAATTCGAAATTTTCGCGATAATTCTATTATTATTAACTCGAAATTTTCGAGACTTTAAAAGATAATTCGAAATTTTCGCGATAGTTCTATAATTAACTTAAAATAATCTTAAAAATACTTCGAAATTTTCGAGATCTTTATAAAGTATTACTAAATATTTATAAGTTATTTAAATTTTACGCGAAAATTTCGCAATTGTAATATAAGCGCGGACGCTATTCTACTTCGGAGTGGCTGACTCAGCGAATGTTCCCCGTCCCGCGCCTGGACGGTTACCACCTCACGGGAATCAATGGGTAGAAACAAGGAGCAGAGGAAGAAGCAGGCTGTGGCGGCGAGCCATAAGCACCCGCCCACCCCCTCTCAGCTTTAGCCGCCGCTTTAGCAGCTAAGCCAGTAATCTTAGTACTCAATCGTCACATATTTCCTTTCTACATAGACCCATCATTCACATTGAAAATGTAGCAAAGGTTATGCATAGAAAGAATTCCAATTCATAACAGGAGAAAGCTCTCATTCTTTACCAATCACAAAAAATTGACTCCTACTGTCAAAGGATCTTGAACGGAAGGGATTAAGCACATAAACGAAAGAAGAAGTCCTTTAAAAAAAAAAAAAATATTTTTTTTTGGGGGGGAAAAAAATTTTTTTTTTTTTTTTTTTTTGTGCGTTTGTTTTTTTTTTTTTTCACCCCCCCCCTTGCAGGTGCAAGGACGTTTCTTAGGCAAACGTTGTGAGAACCGTCCCTATGTTCAAGCAACTGTCGGACTTCTACAGTTTCATCAAGAGTTTTCGCCCTCGATGCATGACTTTTGCTTCACTCTCTTACATATTCTTATTTGGCCGTGGCACAGAGAAACGGCCGCGAAAGGTTGGGGCTCCTGCTAAGCCATCGGGATTGTGCCTCGGCCTCAGCCCGTGTAAGACCTAGTATCCGGGAGTGACGTACCACCCGGCCCTCTCGCAGGGTAGCCACGGAATCCCTACTCAAGCCCGTCGCGCTCAGCAAAGGCATTGTCGGGTTACGCCGATTCGAGACGGTGACTGTAGACCATGAGTCGGAGAGTGGGCCAGACACCATTGACTGGGCGCTGTGACCCAGACTCTACGGATCCCCCACTATTTCGAGCGTGTAATAAATCTAGCTACGTTGAGTGTAGTGAGGGAGGGACTGGAGGAGATAATGGGGCCGGGGATTTAATATGAGGGGCGTGCGCAGGAGGGGAGGTTTTGTAGAACTGCGGGCACGTATGTATCCCAGTGATTAGGTTGAAACTGCAAACACAAGACGGCGCGTGGTAGATCCAAAGGGGGTGACTCATTCAGAGAACATAGAGTTTTCCCACAACCAGATAAAAGAGAGATTCGATTGATGTTAACGAGAGTCTATCGCGTCCACCCTAGGCTGATCCATCTAACTTTTTCATGTCCGCTGGCCAGCTAGCTTGCATCACTCCCCGAGTCCCATTCCATTCATGCGTTGAAGTTGTAGCAGTCTTCCCAGCATCAAGCGCGAAAGTGGAGGAAGGAAGTTTCTGGGATACGAGTGACTGAATTCCCCATGTTCTTATCAGTGTCTGACTCATCTCCACGAGGGGACAATGGGACGTACGGGAGCGCTACTCTGCTGCTTTCGAAGACGGTGGGGCAGGAGGCGAGCCAGATGGAGGAGGTCCAGAGAAAGTGCCGGTTGGCTTCGGTCCGTGGTGACCGTCATGCGGCATACCACTGCTGTGAGGCCCATGGTGACCGTCATGCGGCATACCAGTGCCATGAGGGCCGTGGTGGTCATCGTGCGGCATACCAGTGCCATGAGGGCCGTGGAAGCTGACACCGCTGGGTGGAGGGCCGTGAGGACCACCTGATGGAGGACCTTTGTGCTCTTCGGCTGGAGCAGCAAAGACAGCTACCGGAGCCAAGGCGGCGACGAAGAGGGTGAAGAGGGTAGAGAGATGCATGCTGGCTGTTGGTGGTGGTGGTGGTGGTTGGGTTGGTGTGGTGGAGGTTTTGATTTGTAAAGATGTCCGCTTTTGCTGAATGAATGTACTTGGGTTGTGTGATTGAATGGGAGGATGCTGTCGAGCAAATTGGAAAAGAAACAGAGAGCTCTTATAGGGGAGACACTGTTAAATGGCGCCCTTCAAGGGGCTTTCTTTGTTTGCTGTAGGGGCTCGTACGCGTCAAGCTTCCATTCCTGAATTTCCACGTAAGCGACGTATGGTATGATCAAACTTTTTCCGAGGCAAGTCTAGGCTTGACTCTTTTTGTCTTCCACCCGATGATTGCAAGTCAAAGAAACGCAACTGGTTTAGTTGGTGACGAGATTGTTTGATTGATGAATGAAACACCGTTTCGGCGGAATACTAATATGAAAGCCAATGCCGTAATACAAAGCATGATCTACGTTGGTGCCCCTTGATAATATGGTTTGCTAAGCTTGTTCGTTGGATGTTAGGAAGGGCGCCTATCCGTCGCTGGCTCTGGGTTAGTGGGTATTGGATATCCGTCTCACGTTCCGAGCGCCCAGGGCAGTAATTGGCCCTGCAGCTTGATGCAAGGTACGAGGAGTCGCGGAGGCTCTTTAAAAAAGCATGACAAGAATGGAGTACGTACTTCTCTTCACAACCCTGTGCTTCATCAGCCTGCGCACATGGACAGGGAATCATCGCACTTCCAATGCACAGGTGACAACCACCCTAGATACATATCTAAGGTACCATTATACGCCAAAGTCCACATAACATAAAGCAGTATCAGAACTATTGGCTGTCGTCGCATGACGGCTCAAAGAAATTTCAACAGTAGTCGTCAGCTTCGGGTCAAAGTATGTGTAGTAGCTGCATTCGGTTTAGCGGACGCGTGGTCTCTGATTCTCACCAACAAAGGGGGACCGACGCTTAGATCTCTTCAATGATTATGAGCTGAGTCTGATGCACGATGGGCGAAAAGGGCTTCAGATTACTACTACGAGTCACATTATTGTAGATATGTAGTATGAACGGAATATATGGCTCACAATTCTGTTATTTGGACTGAGGTTATACGCTAGTCCCAAGCGGGTTTATCAGATTAGATTGGCTGTCTAGAATGCTTGGCATCATGCATCTTGCGAGAGGGATGGCCTTCAGGATGGCAGTGTACTGCAAATACATGTCAGTTGAGGGAGGTCCCAAGTCAGAGGATTCTTGATAGCTCGTAGAAGTTGTTCTTGATTAAATACAGCCGTGGAAATGATAAGCCGCCAACCAAGTGCTTACCCGCCTCCACGGGTCGCCTACCCGGAGTACAGCTAGAGAGAAGTCATGATGGTGTACAAAGATTTCGTTCTCCAAAAGGGACTCGCACCATGTCTTCTTCCAACAGCATTAATTCAGAGAGTGTACTTAAAGGATACATATGCTCGATCTCGCAATGTGGCTTCCGCCAAAAGAGTGTGTTCATAAGCCGCGCAAGATGAAACCCATCGCATTACATGCTCCATATCCAACGAAATACACAGTATCACCCACGCATGAGAAGCCAAGAACACGCCGTCGCATCCTGATCCCAACAAATATCACCTATCCGTGTCTCTTGACTCTTGAGCGCCACCTTGGATCCTTCAAAGACCAGCTTTTTAACTCTTGAGCGTCACACGAAGAGTGCAGAGAGTCTCAAGAAACGTGCTAAGGCCCCTCGGGCGATGGACTCTCACGGCCTAAAACGGGATCGGATGACCATTTCTTGAATGCTTGCGACGGCGATGGCTTGTTCTTGGAACCATGTCGGTAAGGGGCGAAATTGGCTTTCGACTACATACTCCTTGAAATCTTGTGAAGGCGATCGCGGTTGATTCCCTTGAATAAAGTCCTGGCCAATGTCGTAGTCGCACCCGATGTTCAGTGTCTTCATAGCTGCGGCTCTAATCTCCTTGATACCATCTTTCAACTCTGCCAGTGGAATATCCGAATGCTAGTATGGGTGGTCAGCGCAAGCAATCGAGAAGTACTCATTATCAAAACTTGCCTTGCTGAGCACTTCCTCACATTCTCCGTCTATTTCGGTGATAGCTATGATCTCGTCATAGTCCGGAACGACTTTTCGTGCAACTAACTCGCCGACTCCCGCCTTGGTCATTCCTCGGTTGGGGAAGTCAGACCTTTCGTGGAACCCGCGGCGTGCTTGACACTCTATGGCTTCGATTTCTACGGTGCCAGGGTCTTTCAACTTGATTAGCTCAGACACAACTTTGTCGTTAACTCGAAGGATGCTAAAGCAAAGAATGATCGCAACGACTTTGGGTGTGTGTCTTGGAGGTTTGAGAGGTTTGGGTTTGGAAGGCATTCTGGTAGTCGGGAATGGTCTGTTTTGAGGGAAAAGGGTTCAGTGCCAACATGAGCTGAGTGGTATGGCGGTAAGCATGTATGAATTTCTAGAGGTAAGAAAACCATAGTTTGGGACGCGGATTGACTCTTATTAAGATTATTGTAAACATTTGCCTGCAAGGCTTCATCTCGAACACTGCAACCCCTTTGTTCCTATTTGCATCAGAGATGTTACATGCATCTAAGACATTATCCATCGAAGAAATGTTAAGTCTTGCAGGACCAAGTCGACTTGCGACCGGATGTTCGGCTCGTATTCCTGTATTCGCAGGGTGGTGAGATTCTCCCAAACGATTGTCACAGCCTCCGCTGGCAGTACATCCTGCGAAACACAGAAATACGTGCATCAGCATGACGATGTTGCAAAACCCGGTGAGTTGTAGAAGACGAATGGTGAGCACTGCTTGGCGTTTGGGATGGTGTGAGGCAAGGACGTCCACCCTGTCACAAGATGATGACAACAGTTCGATAAGTATCGCAGTCTTTATTGGTGTACGTCCCTCGGAAACAATGAAACATCTGTCAGCGATCCCATGTAAATCAGTGTGTGATCGTTGCTTGCTCATACGTATCAGAGATGTTTGATGATTCCGCCCCCGCGGACCTGGACCTGGCAGGAAGGCGCGAGAAAGACTACAAATCCTAAACAAACCGAGAAAGCCATGAAGCTCAATCACAGCTTTATTTGAAGGCTTTTGGTCGGTCGTAAAGCACTGTTAGACAAAACTATGCTCTATAAACGAGGACTGATGGAGAGTAATGTCATTGTAAGTAATTCCAGGGTTCCACATTTTGTGACAGCGGTTCGGAAGTTTCAGCCTGTTCCCCTCTGCATTTCAACAAAGTGACTCTCACATCTTTGCTAGATGCGTTTGAGCATGGACCAATTCCTCTCAGGTGAAGCTGTTTTTGCTTTGGCATTCCTTCAGAGTTTCACCGCCTTCTGCTGTTCAGGCAAAACATCGGTCCTTACGATGTCTTATGTTCTTCTTGAAGTCATCAGTGTCATATACGGTAAGCCTTTCCGATTTGATTCCCAGAACCAATCTAATGTTAGAAGCAATCCTAATTGTAGGCCACATCTCTTTACGGGAACAGGCCAGAACACGTTGTCGGAAGCTATCATGTTTATGAGCGACATGTTCTTCCTGGAAAATCCCAGAACTTATAGGCTATCGGAAGCAACCATAGTCTCAAGCGACATATTCCTCCGAGATATTTTCAGAAATAAGTGGGAAACTGTGAATGAAGGAAGTCCGAAGTTCAGCGACTTAGATTGTCACTGTTTCTGGTAGCTTGCTTGATGCGCAACCAATCCAGACTACAATTTGGGTTGATTCTCCATCGAATTCACTTCCGCCCGGGCTTATTAGGTCTTCAAAAGACGTTGCGTCAGATCGGTGCAAACATTATACGCTGCTCTAAAAGTGCCATACTTGGGGGATTCAAGAAGAAGCACTCACTCAGCGGGGTTGCTCGAGCTGATACAAAAGGTGCTGAGGTACGGTAATCAGAAACGACTTTTACGCAGCTAGATGCGGCTAAGGTACCTTAGCGTATTCCCGCTAGTGTTGTCCTCGCTTAATATCCCACGAAAACTACACGCACAAATGAGTTCTAAACGATGATTGGCTGGGTTCTAAGGCTTAGAAGCACGCAGACAGCGGTCCACAATGCAGCTCAGCCCTAAGAAAACTCCCCATCTACGTAAGGTAGAAGACCTAGAGTCTAGATACAAGAAATCGCTGAAAAAATAAGGCGTGGGTGGGTGGGGAAACGTCCAAAACCTCTGCTTGCGACGAGAGGAATAAGAATGAGGAGCAAAAAACAGGAGGGATACGCAGGATACCGCCTACGAGTATCTAAGGCTCTTCCAACATAGCAATCTCGGCTATATTGCCATGTGTGTGCTGCGCCCCACTAGCCCCCAGTCAAGCTGTGGCGAAAAGTCTCTCTAGCGTCGGCATGAAATACAAACGCGCCGCTAAGTTCTCGTCAGCGCTTCTTTTCCAACCGAGCCATCAATCGTGGGACGCATAGAGAAGTCTCGATCTGTTTTGACCCGGAGCGCAAGAATATCAGTCCTGTCGGGGTCTAGCTTTGCACCATGGAAGTCCATCATGAAGCACCCATAGCGCATACTCAGTCTTTATCAAAGGATTCTCAAGCTCAGGACATTGGGGATGATTACGAGATTCCCCCTCCAGAACCCTCTACCTCCTTTGCCGGCCTGAAAGACCGCATCAAGCGCCACTACGAGATATGTTCCGACTACTATTACTCGCTTTGGTATGTACGTGTCGAGTGTTCACGGTACCGGGTTCCATGCTGGGAAGTAGTCGCTGATCAGCAGGGGTGAACATATACACCACGGCTACTTCCTCGATTCAGCAGACACGAAAGAAGTGGCACAGACGCGCCTTGTAGATCTCCTACTCGAGCGCTCTCAATTGCCCCCAGGAAGCCGGGTTCTGGATGTCGGGTGTGGCATCGGCGGCACGTCGCGCTATCTAGCTAAGAATAAGGGGTGTAGTGTTACTGGAATCACCATCAGCGGGCAGCAGGTAAAGTTGGCAAAAGACTTGTCTGCAAAAGAGGCAGGACGTGTGCAGGGGGAGGTCGAGACATCCAGCTCCATCGGGTTGGGTAATGGCAGTGTAAGGTTCGTCGAGCTCGATGCTGAGAAGATGGGTGACTTCTTCAATGAGTCAGAGACAAAGACGACCTTCGATTGCGTGTGGATCTCGGAGGCAATGAGCCATTTGCCCAACAAGGAACTCTTCTTTCGGAACGCTTCGATGCTGTTGAATGAAGGTGGAAAACTGGTGGTAGCGGACTGGTTCAAGGCCGAGGAGTTGACAGATGCGCAAATGGAAGCAGATATCAAGCCGATCGAGGGTGAGTCTCGCCTCGGGGTGTTAGTCAGCCATGGAACTGACTAGTGCAAAGACGGAATGCTTCTCCCTGGATTGAACACACAGTCAGAGTACCTCAGCTACGCAAAGCAGGCTGGGCTTAGTGTGTTCTCAAAGCCCTTTGATATCAGCAAAGAGGTCTCCAAGACTTGGTAGGTCCCCAAGGGCTTCCCGACAATTGTGAACGGTACCTTGACACATGCATACTCGTAGGGATATATCATGGTCGCTGGTCCAGAACCCAGCGCTGTGGGCCTTTGCCATCTCTCAGGGTCGAGACGGTCTAGCATTCCTTCAAGCTTTCCGAGCGATGAGAAGAGGCTATGCCAATGGCACATTCCGCTATGCTGTGATGGTGTTCCGAAAATAGAGTGACTCGATTGCTTCACCAAAAGTAGATTGGATATATTCCCACTTTATGACTGTGGTTGCTCTCGACAGCGCGTTACCTTTGGGCTTCTCCCGGAAAAACACGTCGTTTGTGACTGTGGTTGCTTTCGATAGCGTGTTAGTTCTGGTCTTCTCACGCAACAAAACATGTCGCTTGTGGTTGTGGTTGCTTCCAACAGCATGCCAGTGTGTGCTTCCCAGAGAAACATGTCACTAATGACTCTGGTTGCTTCTCAAAAGAAAGCGTGTTATTTGAGGGTGCTCCCAGAGAAAGGTGTCGCTCATGAATGTGATTTGCCTCCGACAGCGCGTTACTTCTAGGAACCAGCCCGAAAAGAGCTTGCCGAATATGACGCAGATTGCTTCGGGAAGAGCGTAAGACCTTGGGAAAAGTCATGTAGTGCATGCTCCTATTGTCCATGCTCGAGCTTGAACCGGCACTTTTGCTGATACCTCGTCTGACCCAGCCAAATCCAGAAGAAGCAATTACAAAGGAGTGTGGTATTGTACTAGGGAAGCGCAAAGTCTGCTTCATCTTGCTCTAGATACAACTGTGAAAAGCGTGTGCTAACCGAGTATTTAGTGCCAGTACCATTGCATCATATGGCCTCAACGCCGCCAATTGAAAGAGTGTGTTTGTCTACCACGCAGACGCAAACCCATTGCACAACGGCTTCCCAGATCTACCCAGTGATCAACCCAAAGGTACCGGTCCGTCTGAGATCAGTCTGCGTCTCCAGAGCGACCATTCTCGAGAGCGCGATCGGCGTCGCGTTGAAGGAGACTGGAAGGAATGACCAGAGGGGTTGGAGATTCGTCAGACACCTGCTCCAGTGGGGGATCTGGAATGCTAGGAGGACCGCGTCGGCCTCGGTTGATCTCCTTCCAGTAGGTTCGCAAGGGGACGTTGCCCTGCGGATCGGATAAGGCTTGCCATGCCTTCGATATTATCCACTCTGTCGTTTCGGAGAGGCGTTCGTCCTTGTGGG
Organism: Letharia columbiana; assembly: GCF_014066305.1. Taxonomy (NCBI): domain Eukaryota; kingdom Fungi; phylum Ascomycota; class Lecanoromycetes; order Lecanorales; family Parmeliaceae; genus Letharia; species Letharia columbiana. Next base: position 1,467,190 of record NW_023501040.1, on the reverse strand, counting down.
AGCTGTCAGCGGATGCCAATGAGAGGAAGAAAAATGGTTCACTGGAACTTACACCAGCATGGTGTTGCAGGAAAGAATTGACCTCGTCAAATGTATCGTCATCCTTCACTTGGCTGCTAATGATCTGAGCCACAGCGTTCTCGTCCCAAGTGATGTTACGCTCTACGGCATTTTCCTTGGCTTGACGCCAGTATGTGTCGATGGAACTTGCTCGAACCTCGACATTGTATAGTCGCTTGAGAAACTCGCTGGCGGCAGCCGAAGATTCAGGCAGGAGGCGCTCGATTTCAGCAGTGCTTGTGCTGGCTTTCGTGGTGGCCACATCGACAAAGTATTTGAAGAAGATAATGATCGCTTTGTGCTTGGGTTCAAGGGGAGATACGTCGCTGACGGGCGATGGCACATCGCTGACGGGTGATGGCGACGCATCCACATGAGGGGAAAGGAGGTATTGATGATCCATGTCCTGGGTGTTCAGGATGCGTATTATGAGCAGGATGTCTTGGGGTGAGTTTGATTTTGGATGAGATTGCTGTTATTGTTCTTGCAGATGTCTGTAAGAGAGGCTGAAGTTCTATGAAGAACAATATCGAGAACATGGGGACAGCCTTTTATACAGACCTGTGCTCGCTGCCCGATTCTTCTCCGTTTCATGGAATGCTTCATGCCATTCTGCAACACACCTAAAAAACGGGATGCGTTTTAGGGGACCAAGGACGATTTTCGTAGTGCTAGCTCGTGCTTCTCCCTACCCCACGCCACGATGCTGACACACGGAAGCGAACAAAGTCACAGTCGAGTCTTCTATGGCAGGTAGCTGCTGTCCAAGGCATTGGCTTTGGTCCCTCCGCTTGCCAGAGACCAGGATTTGATCCCCGCAGAGTCGTCCATCAAACAGTGCGTTTTGGCTGTTTCCGTTGATCGAGGGCCTAGGTTGCTGGCCCGAAACTTATCAAGGCATATATTTCAGAAGCTGCCGATACCATACTGTAGACTGAAACATGCGTCGGGGACATCGGAACGCGCCGAAGCCGTCGGGGTTTCAACCGCTCGGAAGTTTCAGGGCAGTATGTACGGGGTAGCCGCCTCAATTGTGCGGCCGAAAGTTGCTTCGAGCCGATGGCTCATTGTTACAGGTATGGGGTCGTCTCTCGGTTCATTTCCGAAATGTAATGATTTCAAGCACCGCTTATGGTTACAAGAGCGGAGCCAAACGCGCACTTCAAGCCCAAAATCCATGTCCAAAATATTTTCTGGAAGTGAAGGTTACCACGCGGTAGCGGTGCGCTCTGTGACGTCGGAATCCAGCGTAGGCATCAAGCCCAAACTCTGCGCCCAGAACGAGTCCAATGGAGCGTCCATTGAAACCCTATCATGGGTTAGTGAACACTACAGGAAGTCCAATGTGCGCTTCGACTCCTGGATTTGTCTCCATAACTCAAACACTTGCCACCGAGCGCCGTCTGTCTTTCGAGGCTAGGCCGAAATAATCTTCCCAAATAGCTCCGTCCATGTGCACAGCGACCGTGGATTTCACCGTCGACGCCAGGCATCTTCCCTAAGCAGAACTAAGCGCACTGTCCAGATAGCCCTTCAGGCGGGGCGTTATCCGAAATATTGACGCAGTGGTAGGTCTCGTACTTGATGTGCAGCACTTTTGGTGCAAACCTCCGTACCGTAGGCTCTACCGATGGGTACGTAAAATTTGCTCTGGGCAACACCAGCAAGAGTCCCGAGCGCCAAGAATCCTGCCAAAACCTCTCGCAACGCAAAGTGGTTTCGAAATTGCAGTTGACCTGCTTCCAACTAATTCCTACGGACTCTATTGTTGAGGAGCATTCCCTCGGCTCAAATCGCACAGTCCTTGCCTTCACACCAGGACGAGTACGAGTACTGTTACCTACCTACATCATTATCGTACCACTAGTCACTCAAATTTGCTCTCTCAGATTTTTCTCCTTGGCATCGTTGTTGTAGGGCAAAGCTGTGACTCATCCTATGAAAATTAAGAGTCACTGTTTTCAGAATACATACAACATACCATTGCTTGACCTCGCCTTCTCGAAGTTTACTCGACATTCATCCTCTCGCCTCCAGAACTTACACCACTGCTCAGCGTCGTCTTCTCGACTCTCACTCCGGTTAACCTTGCAGCTTCATCGCCACAACATTACGAAATACCCATCACCGACAATGGCACTCACATGGACTAGATTTGTCCCAGACCACTACGAAAGTGCTGCCCAGTCCCCACCATCTCCCGCAGATACTTTTGTCGCGCATCCTTTCCCTTTCATGCGCCTCCCCGTGGAAATACGTCTACAGGTCTACAGAGACTACCTACTCGATCGGTATTCCCCCTCACCCGCAGAAATCCACGAAATGGTCCTTGACACTTGCGACTGGGAAAAACCCCCGGCTGAGATACTGCAAGTCAGCAAGGCGGTGAACGCGGAAGTCCAGGACCTCCTCCGACATGAAACTACATTCAACCTACGGATATGTTGGCAAGATGCCACATTCGATGGTCTCGCGGTCTCGTGTTTTCGGGCCAGGGGCAAGCCACTGGACTATGACGGCATCGCACACCTCAGGATCGAAATCTATCCTGCACACCCCGACCGGTATACCGACATGATACGCGTCTGGAGACAAGTTCAGAAGGTCTGTTCCGATCTACAAGGGGCTTCCTGCGTACAGAACCTATCCCTTCACTTCATGGAGAACCAGTACGCGACGTGGTCACTCGACGGCGAGCCTCGGGGGACAATGGACATGAGTTGTAATCCAAAACGGTTGCCTTCGGACGTTCTACATATCCTCGACCTATTCAAGCTCCTGCCAAACGTCGCCAAAGTACAAATACATCTACCTGTTTCCCTAAACGAGGATGTGAGCCTGCAAGAGTCGAAGCGAGACACCGAGGACGTGATGATGCAGATCAAGTCACTTGATCATGCACATCAGAAGTTGGTCATCAAGACCATTGAAGAAGCCATAGCAGAGAACGAGGAAGACTTGAAATACGTTGATGGCAGCAACTCCCATGACAAGCTGGATAGACTGTGCGGATACGGTCACTGGATTTCTAACCCTCATTTCGACATCTTCGAGAAGGTATGGCCACATAGAGACTCCGTTTTTGAGTGGGAATATAGACCACGCTCACAATACATCGGCGATGAGAGTCTCGAGAACGCTCCTTTGGATTATGTCGACCCCTATGACAGCGACGACTACTATTAAGAGACAGCTCCAGATGGACCTGCGTGACTGCGTACAACCCCTTCCACGCTTGTAGCGTATTCAAGGTTCTCAGCAGCCGCCACCCATATCGGAGTTGGGAGGCTATGCTTGGGGAAATGGAGGGAGAAGCTGGAGGATGTGAGAGCAGTATTGAAGGAGCGGGGAGTGGGAATTTGAACGAAGGGAAGGCAGAACTGAAGGAGGAGAGGACCGAAATCTGGAGGAAGAGGCAATGAGGAACGGAGAGAGGATATATTAAAGGAAAAGAGGGCAGAATTGGAGAGGCAGGGGACCGCGATCAGGAGGAAGAGACGATCGGACTTTGGCGAAAGCACGAGGCAAATTTTGGAAGAAGGGAGGGCAGGATTGATAGAATTCGGATGGTACTCGGATATTATCTAGTCGCCGCTGCGATCCATGGTACCAGTATTGGCATGCTGGGCAAGAAACTTGGCACTCTCAGGTCTTGGTATGTGCCATCCACACCGCAATAATGACTGCCACCATCACTCCGAGAGTCTTGGCCAGGTTGACAGCCGCGTGTCTGTACTGCGGCTTTCTCCTCTCCGCGATCCGCTTCGCAAACGAGGGGGGCGCATTACCGCTCGGGAAAGCCTTTTCCGGCACCGGTTTGTCGAGGAAAGCGCACAAGGGTTCCCTTTTGCCATGATTAGCATCAATTGGGACGTCCTCAAACACTTCACCATAAAGTATCGAAAGCAGGAGAGCGAGGCAACACACCAGCCATGAGTATGTCAAAGCTCAAAGGGCAAGCCAACCTTAGCGTTCGGATGCGCCTTGATCAGTTCCTTGCCAAACATATTACACCGCGCATCGGTGACAGCCCCGTAATTCCCAACCAGCTTGTCAAAGTCCTCCACACCAACCTCCCGACCAGGATCGTCGGCCTTGGCATCCCACAGTCGAGTCCAAACCATGCTTTGGTCACCCTTGACCTCGAAGCCATGATACACACTCTTGTATCCCAGATCCTCAAGCGCAAATTTCAGCGACTCGGTACCGCAGCGAGAAAAGCCCAGGGCTAGGACTTGCATCGGGCTGTCCCGGGCGGTATTCCGTTCATCGAAGGGATAGATCCACTGCAGGAGCAACTCGACCGGGTGGAAGAGAGTCATTGTTGACAATGGTATGAGAGGTCAGTGTTGATGAGATGTCAACAGGACTAAACGAGCTAGATTATATGGAGAGAGAGGGGGGACGAAACTTTCCAGTTGTAACATTCCGGAGGCTTTTATGAGGGAGTACAGAGTAAGTAGTACAAGCAGTCATGGGGAAGACGGATGAGTAATCCACATAGCGCCAAACAGTTCCGGAAGTGCACGGGTTTGGACATAGGCAAAGCGCGAGCGGAGATTACATTATTATTATCAGAAGATCACGAGATCACTTTGAACACAGACACGCTTCGACCGTTCATATAGCAGTCAAGAATGGCACTGTCCGCTTTCCAGCTGCCCGGCTACACAACATACCAGCCAAGCAACCGCACTTATGAGAAAAATATCGGTCAAACACGTACGAGAATCATACGCCCAAAATACTCATATCTCATAAGATTCGTACCAAGAAGCCTACTTCCGAAGTGCACTGGACCCCAATTCCTCCTCTTCCAACACCGAACCGGAGCGGAAACCCCCTTAGTATAGACCGTGAATAAAAAAAACACACATCAGTACAGCTCCCACCTACTCCCTCATCACCTTGTCCCCCATTCCACAACTTCCCTCTCCTCTACATCCCCGGACCCTCTCGCGCCCCCCTCGATCCTTTGTCCCGCGTTATCCAAAAAGACAATCGTATCCGCCGTCCGCCTCGAGCTCTTCTTCCCGAGGGCCACCTGCTCATGCGTCTCCTTCGTCTTGACCCATCGGTCCAGCTGCGAAGTTGCGGAACCCGAGGAGGAACTGGAGGAGTGGTTCTGTGTGTGTTGGTCCTGTGTATACGGATTCTGTGTGTATTGGCTTTGTGTAGAAGAAGGATATTGGGACCTGATGGTCAAAGAAGAAAGCCGTGTCAGTTGCATTGCAATACGGAAAGGAGGGGAGGGGAGAGGCGAATGGAGGAAAAGACCGCACTAACGGCATGGCTGGCCTAGCGTTTGCACAAGTCAAGAGCTTGGATCAAGAGTGCCGAGGTTAGGGTCCTAGGCTTCTGACTGCGTCCAGTACCACTCTGACAGCTCTTCCGAGGGGATGATCGGTATTCTGGTCCGATTCCTGTGACGGAATGTCTGCTACTTTTCCTGTTCTTGGAAGTCTCAGTGGCGATCCCATGCTACTTTATATGTCTCCCCCATCTTTAGCGAATACATCCTGGCTTCCTGTTCGTCCGCGGGACATACGCAATTGACCGGTCGACGCCGAACGTCCTAGCAGTCCTAGACGCGAAAGACGCGCTCGATAGTCCTTATGGATGCCTTTGCCATCGCCTTCTAAGTGTCATGAGACGGTACTCGCGCGCCTATCTTGAGATGTCATGACAAAGCTCTGGTATCTACGTCTCGATCGAGGTTCTCCCGGTAGTCCTAGAGGCCAACGATGCGCTGGACAGTCCTTATGGTTGCCTTTGCCATCGCGTTCTAGCCACCAAAGTCCAGTTCAGGACACCACTCGAGCTGTATTTGTCTTAGCGTATCATGATGAGGCTCTCCTATCTGGGTCATACTCGCGGTCCTAGAGCCAGGTAGCCTTGTCATCCCTCCAAGAGCGTGATTGACTTTATCCGGCTCCGATGGGATAGATCCTGCAGGCTCGGGGGCCTATGAGAAGATGTGACCGCAGTAAAGGAGTCATAGGGCGAGTAAAGATCAGACATCAAGGGTCAATCGGTGAGTATCATCAGGGGCGGGAACACATATGTGATTTGTCTGAGGTCATAAATTCATCGTTTCATTAGATCGCAACTAAATGGATTATACATCGAATCTTAGTCCTTGAGGAAATGTCTTATAGATCATGAAATCCAATCCATCGAAACGATAGCTTTCAGTCATTCTTGAAAGACAGCACAAGAAACTGAACGCCTATTTTCTACGAGACCTATGTCGATCAATTCCATCATCGTCCACTCTCCTTGCCGATAGTCTACTTTGGTCTATAGCGACACTTCTTTCTGACGAGGACATCCGATGTCTCTTCTTGAGATGCGGGCCTAGGTTGTCAGATCTCATGGGGGGCTTCATACGACATTCTGGATGGGGACATTTGAGCCCTGCATTTTTATTGTGTCTTGGGGACGTTCGTTGATGACGCCGAAAATTGGATCTGGCGTCTTGTGGGCTTCCCGTGAAGTCCTTGGAGCATTCTCGACAACTTAAAGTTGAAGTTGTTGGAGTGTTGGGAGTTAGCGGCGTTGGGGAGATGGAGGCTTGAGACAAAGTGGTCAGCGAGGTAGGCCGGGTACTGACTTCGGGTCTCTCTGAATCAGCCGTAGACCTCCAACGCACGTCGCTGATTTGAGAGGAGTCGAGGGTCCTAGCTCCATTATTTGTTGGATACCAAGGAGCAGGCGAATCGGAAAGTGGCTGGGTCGGACAGATAACTTCGAGCTCACTGGTATCTGGCCAAAGCTCGAAAGTGGATTCAAGGGCGTCGGGTCTGTCCTGCAATTTCGACATTTCCAGTACTCGGACCAAGTCGACGATATAATGATCATTACGCCAGGCTGGATACCAGTCTGAGTCCCTCGACGGCAGCGCTTTGTTACATTGGTTTGTGACGATATCGTGATATCTTTCAAACATTTCAGGTGACTCAGAGCTCCACTGGAATTTGTTAGCTGAATGAGTAGCAAATTGATGAAGACTTGCATCTTACTCTACCACTGGTATTCAAGGTGACCTCGACTTCACGCAGGTCCTGCAATAACCCACAAGCTATTCGGAACTCGGTATCAACCACTATCCTTCGAAGAGCTTCTACGCCGCGCTCATGCTGGAGCGGGCGAGTGATATGCTCGATCAAGTGCTCGATTTCGTCGGTCCGAGACTGGGCAAATACGGCCAATTCCTTGGGCGGATATTGAGCATTCCTTTCACAAATATCTGCCTCCTCGAAACCTACAAGTCGGTTAGAATGGCCATCTTAAATCTTGAATGGAATAAGTGTTGGCTTGCCGTCGAGGAAACTAATGCAACCTTTGAAAACCTCACTGTTTCTTAATACATCCAACATGTCTGCCTGGTTGCTACAGTTGAGTGACTCCCGGGAGATGCTGCTTCCGACGCTTGCATGGCGACTGCTATTGAATAACAGGGTAGGCTGAATCTTAGGTAGCCACGACCAACGATTCATAACCTTCAGAAACAAGATCTTGTCGTCCTTGTCGGAAAGCGCATGCTGCCACTGAAGAGCGTCGTAATAAAAAGTATCCAAGCCATAAAAATCCTGCTGATAGTGTAAGAGAAACGCGGCAGCAAATGCCAGATGTATAAACGCAAAGACGTCATCGAAGGTCTGTCCCAATCTGCCACGAAAGTATTCCCTCAGGGTCCCGATGCCTTTTTCGAACAAATCACATGGCGGCAGTGCAGCACAACGGAACCAGAGCTCAGAGTCTAATTCCAGCCTCTGCATCCAATCTTTGTTCACAGCGCCAACCAATGCCTGGAGTGTTTGGACCTGCACCTGCTTTGGTGCAGAATGAGTCACCAGGAGGGATCCATGATCGAAGCAATGTGGCAGAGACTTTGTAGAAGATGGTGAATCAAGAGCATTAGATAGGTGAGGTCGGCGTTGATGCGCTGAAGCAACCTCACTTTCGGAGCCTGCGGCTTCGCCATTGCTCCTTTGTCCTTCTCTGCTCTGGCTCTGCGGTACCATCTCCGGCGTCGGCCTGGACCTCCGAGGGTTCAAGATTGCCTCCTCACCTCTGGAGCCCGATGAAAAGATGTTGCTTCTGGACAAAGGTAATGGCGGAACGTCCATATGCCTCCTACTCCACAAGGCGACGCTAGGCTGTCTTTCTGAGCAAAACGACGAGTTGAACGGATAGTGCGGGTCACCATCGCAGGTCGGCGATGGCAGCTTGCAGAGACCATAATTAGCAGCCATCGTGTCGATCGAGGTAAAAAGGGGCACTGGTATCTCTGGTCTCACTGTCTCCATGCTCCCACTCATGAAGCTCGATTCCATGTCAATATCCCGTGCCGGAGGTGCAGAAGAAGATACAGAGGGCAAGAAAGCGGTGGTCCACGACTTTGAGGCTTCGGCATGTGTCATATTTGACTTTATCATTGACTCTAATAAATCGTCGACACCACTCCAATGGATAGGGCCAGCCAAGTCTGTCGACTCCATTCTCATGAGCGAAGGCTGAACACAGACGGACGACGGGTCAAACTCTTTGATTTGGAACGGACGATAGAAAGAATGGGAATGCTGTTGGGCCAGGATGTCCTTTGGCCATGGGGCTCGAGACGCTGTCGAGACCGCTGGGTGCGAGACTGGACGCTGAATTGGAAGACCCGGCTCAGAGCTGTTGCGAGCAGAGCGTGTATGCTCGAGATCTTTTGTTGTCGATCCTGAAGGCGATGAATCAAGAGATATCCCACCGCTGGTGGCGTCTTTATGATGCTCTACCCTTCCCGGATCTGGTCCCTCGCGGGTGAATGTGGATGAACAGGCAACTCCTGACGGTGAAGACACAAAGTTCACTGTTGGGCTTGTTGGAGAGAAGTTGTATGACCAGGGGGAGGAAAGTCCAAATTTTTGAGAGCTTGGGGAGACGTCATTTGAGGCTGGAGGGGTAGCAGTAGGAGCAAGGGTACTTGGAGAGACAGTATTCCAGAATGTATAAGGATTCCTTGGTTCGTTTGGACGAGTTCGATTCACGGACGAGGCATCGCCAGCCAGTATCTCATCTCTCATAACTTTGCTGTCGGTCGAAGATGAGCTCGTGAGTGATGGCTCGTGTCGCCTCTGGGACTCCCAGATCGAATCGTGAGCCGTCCAAAATGTGTCGGTCGACGCATCTGTAGGGGCACATCCCACAAACTCGGAATCAGTATAGGAGACAGACGTCCCGCTTGACAACCTAGGATTACGGCTCACGACTGAAAAGCGTTCGGAAGAACTGGTCGTTAATGGCGAATTTGGAACCGACGGCAACGGCCCGTTCAAGTTTGAAGACTTGCGCTGAGGCGGCGTGGGTAACGGTCTAATCCGGTCGACTGGTTTGTGCCTTGGTGACGATGATATTATTGTCTCAACGCGAGGAGACTCCAACGATGCCCCGGAACTGTCGCTACTCTCTCTCGAAATGTCAGTAGACACAAAGATTGTGCATCTTTTACTATCGCTCTGTGTATAGGGATCCGGGTTCGCCATAGATGTATGCCTAGGCCCGGGGCTTGGTATTCTGCAGAGATCATACGCCTCGGAAGCTTCCTGATCTACAGATGAGATCGTGCTCCCTGTTTCATGGGTATCAGGCCAGCCATTGCTGGATCGCTTAGCGGTAGACAAACGAATATCAATGGCTGGAGTTCCGTGCGTTTTTTGCCACAAGCTTGGCCGACCAGATTCGCTGTTGATCGGATGTAGAAGCTCTGGTGAGTCTTTCCGCTTGGACGACGCCAAAGAAATTTTCGGGGGAGATGAGGGGTCGTACATCTCGTGTGAGAGTGCTGAAAAAGGGTCGCACATCTCGTGAATTGGCCCTACGACGCTTTGGCGTGATGCTAGCTCCGGAAGACAGACGTTAGGGTCACGTATTTCGGCAACTCGGACGCCTGGGTATCTTGCTTTTTCATCTGACCATCCCGTCAACATAGGACAGTCGTTGGCCCGGGACGAGTTTAGGGCCGATCCAGGCGATTCGAATCTTTGATTGTCAAGACCTGTGCCAAGCTCTTCCTTCCATCCTTGCCGCATGCCTCCATCCAAGGCTCTTTGCTCCTTCAGTTCGGCTTTTGGAGCATGGGTTCGTTAGTATTATTGTACTTCAATGGTGAAGAAGCCGAGTACAGACCTGATCTTTTCTCAGAGCGTCTGCGACAGACCCAATTGAGAAACCTTTCAGCCAGCTTATTGTCTTTGTTTCGAAACCTGACTTTCGGATCATTCTCGCAGAGTTTGTTACACTTTAGGAAACGTTCGGGGCGCTTATGGAACGGGCACCAATACCACGCAGTCGAAAGGCGAGGGCAATCGGGAACGTGACGAGCTGCTAATTCTCTACTGTCAAAAGTCTTGCGACACCAGATCAAAGGGCACATCCTGAGCTCGTCTTCTTCTATGTCTGGATTGGGGGAACGGTCGATTTCGACCCATTCGAGGAAATTGCGTAGACATCCATATTCAGAGAGGGAGTCTAAGATCCTTCTATCGACACCGTCGCGGATGAGATGTCTCAAGCTGACATATAGGTGTCAACATGTATTTCGTTTAGGATCAAAGGACTGAGCACTCACGCACAAGGTGCTTCGCGGGCAGAAATGGGTGTTGTACCATTCATCGTGCGCGGTAGACCCAACATGGGTCTGGAGGTAGTTGTTAATGATCTGCGAGGATGTGTGACTGTATGCCCACTTACAGGCAAGGTGTCTCGCAAACAGAATCAGGAGTTGTACCACACATTGTGAATTGTAAACCGAAAATGTGTTAATACCTTTTTCAAAAGTCTGAGATTGTAAGAAAAATTGACTTGTCTAGGCCGAAGAATGAGAGCGCCTTGAAAAAGTACGGACCGCTGAGAAAATGTTGGGGAAGAAACAAGTTAAGAAGTTGGGGCTTCTGACATTGCTCCACACTAGGGTCATTCTTGTGGAGTGACAGCTCAATGAGGGTAAAGCCACATGAAAAAACGGTAGGCAGGGTGCTCTCGGCTTAGGACTCTGACGGCATTGAGACTCCCACCGAGATAGCTGCTAAGAACGGCATCTGCGAGTAGGAGGGACTCTAAGGACTGCAAATCTTATGCAAGCGACAGCCAATGCCATTCTGCGCGATTTCTCGGAAAAGCAACGACGTCCTATAGAGCTGGTGGTTTCCAAGAAAAGGCCTAGCTAAGGACATTGTTCTATGTGTCCTTAGCCTCCACCGCATGATCGGATAGGCGACGCCGAACACACAGCAATACATGATCTATTGTGCGGCCCAACGCAAGCTTCATGTTGGCAGTAAATTGGCACTGTCGGCCTCCCCCGAGCTAAACTGTATCTATCAGTCCTAATATCTAACACGTCTGGGCCTTATACGGCCACAAGGCCCGCGCCTAGGCACGAGGTACCTCATGTAGCCTATGGTCTCTCACCAAGTCCCTGGCGCAGACACTGGCTTGTGCAATCGACGCGTTCAGTAGGACTTTTTTCAGGCTAAAAAGCAGGCAAAGTAGGCCGGCGATCGATTATGCATCGCTGGTATCGATTCGCTGGCCTACATGACACTAACGCAGGTCGTTTGAGCGGCGACGCCTTGCTTTGCGGGATCCCACAGGCCAAGAGAGCCGGGTTTGGAGTGACAGATGTGGGACCGAAGGTCCAGGTTGCCAGTGACACCCCTGCAAGTCCTGGAATGGCTAAGGACGGCTACCTAGATCTGGTCAGTCCTAACGGCTTTATCGAGATCCATAGGCTCAAAACACAGCATGAACTCACCACAACACCTTCGCTTTCCCTTTGCCTATTTTCTGGAGGCCATACATTGGAGGGGAAACAGCCGGAGCCACTGGTGAGGACTTCGCACGCCAGGACGGCCAGCAGAGCACGGTATGGGAGCCGGCCGTTGGCGCTGTCAAGAGGTCAGCTGCTAAGCTGTTCGGGGAAGTGGGGGTTCGCATGACTAGATGGGCTGATCACCAATTGTGACAGCCTTATGGTGTTTTTGCTCCTGGAAAAGTCGTGCAAAACCCGGTCTACTCAATGAGATGAAGAACAGCAGCATGAGCAGATTTATGTGCATCCAGCGAAACTACTCTCTGGACTGTGCCATGAGTAGTAGATGCTCGAGGTTACATCGCGGTATGTAGGATTGGACAGTGTAGCCAATTGGCTCCGAGCCCCCACCTACCTGCATACAAGACGCAGTTGCCAGTCCAAAAGGGCGCACCGACCGCATGAACCATCGTCACAAGGCTACTCGTACATTGGTGGGCCTAGATCGTAGAACGGTACGAAAGGCAATGAGACGATGATATGAATCTCCCTTTTCCTTGACCAAATTCCTGTCGTACGTACTTTTGCATTGCATCGCATCATGCGTGGGAATCCAACGATGAATTTGGCTCATGCCAGATGGATGTAGAGGTAGTGAGTGAGTAGTGAGGAATGTAGTAAGGGAAATGCTTGCCTTCCAACGGCTACTCCGTGAGGACATGGAGCGATCAGTAAGCCATTTGTGATTGTTATCTGACAATTGCCTCGGTCCCTCAGAGCGTGCTAAGCTCATTCTTCGCTGGCTAATCCCCTTCGGGTTAGCCCCTTACTTTACTACGCTCCTACGGAACCTTATTTTTATTTTTTAATTTTATTTTTTTACCTTTCCTTTTCTTTTTTTCCTAATTATTTTTTTTTTTTTATTAATTTTATTTTTTTTTTTAATTTATTTATTTTTTAAATAAAAATAAAAAAATATTTTTTTTTTTTTTATTTTTTTTTTTTTTTTTTTTTTTATTTTTTTTTTTTTTTTTTTTTTTTTTTTTTTTTTTTTTTTTTTTTTTTTTTTTTTTTTTTTTTTTTTTTTTTTTTTTTTTTTTTTTTTTTTTTTTTTTTAATTTTTTTTTTTTTTTTTTTTTTTTTTTTTTTTTTTTTTTTTTTTTTTTTTTTTTTTTTTTTTTTTTTTTTTTTTTTTTTTTTTTTTTTTTTTTTTTTTTTTTTTTTTTTTTTTTTTTTTTTTTTTTTTTTTTTTTTTTTTTTTTTTTTTTTTTTTTTTTTTTTTTTTTTTTTTTTTTTTTTTTTTTTTTTTTTTTTTTTTTTTTTTTTTTTTTTTTTTTTTTTTTTTTTTTTTTTTTTTTTTTTTTTTTTTTTTTTTTTTTTTTTTTTTTTTTTTTTTTTTTTTTTTTTTTTTTTTTTTTTTTTTTTTTTTTTTTTTTTTTTTTTTTTTTTTTTTTTTTTTTTTTTTTTTTTTTTTTTTTTTTTTTTTTTTTTTTTTTTTTTTTTTTTTTTTTTTTTTTTTTTTTTTTTTTTTTTTTTTTTTTTTTTTTTTTTTTTTTTTTTTTTTTTTTTTTTTTTTTTTTTTTTAAATTTTTTTTAAATTTTTTTTTTTTTTTTTTTTTTTTTTTTTTTTTTTTTTTTTTTTTTTTTTTTTTTTTTTTTTTTTTTTTTTTTTTTTTTTTTTTTTTTTTTTTTTTTTTTTTTTTTTTTTTTTTTTTTTTTTTTTTTTTTTTTTTTTTTTTTTTTTTTTTTTTTTTTTTTTTTTTTTTTTTTTTTTTTTTTTTTTTTTTTTTTTTTTTTTTTTTTTTTTTTTTTTTTTTTTTTTTTTTTTTTTTTTTTTTTTTTTTTTTTTTTATTTTAAAAATTTTTTTTTTTTTTTTTTTTTTATTATATTTTTTTTTTTTTATTTTTTTTTTTTTTTTTTTTTTTTTTTTTTTTTTTTTTTTTTTTTTTTTTTTTTTTTTTTTTTTTTTTTTTTTTTTTTTTTTTTTTTTTTTTTTTTTTTTTTTAAATTTTTTTAAAATTTTTTATAATTTATTAATTTTTTATTATTTTTTTTTTTTTTAATTTTTATTTTTTTTTTTTTTTTTTTTTTTTTTTTTTTTTTTTTTTTTTTTTTTTTTTTTTTTTTTTATTTTTTTATTTTTTTTTTTTTTTTTTTTTTTTTTTTTTTTTTTTTATAAAAAAAAAAAAAAAAAATTTTTTTTAAAAAAATATAAAAATTATTTTATAGAAATTTAATAATAATAAAATTTTTTTTATTAAGAATATAATTTAACTCTTTAAGATCTTATATTATATACTCTTTATAATTCTATATTAAATTATTATTTTAAAATAATATATATTTAAATAAATTAAAATCGTTTAAAAAAAATTACTACGATAGAAGATATTATAAAATTTATATTACTAATTAATATATTATTTTTATTTCTTTTCGATATTTTAATACTTTTTATTATGAGAATATAGTTTTTTTTATATTTTTTTATAAATAATTATTATATCTTTCTAATTAGATCTTAATATACCTCTCTTTATATATATATATTTATATATTATATAGATTAAATTAATTTTATAATAATAAAAGTAGATTAAAAATATATAATAAGCGATTAGAGTTTAATTTAACTTAGAGCTAAGACTAAAATTCGATTTAACTTAGAAAAATCTAACTTTATAAATTTAATTTATAGATCTTTACTTATAATAATTTAATATAATAATAATAACGAGTAAAGGTCTATAAATTAAGTTTATAATTATTTTTTTAATTAGAGCTATCGAGTTAATTTAATAAGCGATATCTAAATATCTTTCCTTTTAATAATTATAAGATTAAACTTCGAAATTCTTAAGACATTTAAAAGCGTAATCTACGCTTTATAATTTAAAAAAAAATCTTAAGATTTTAATAGAAAATAGTAAAGTTATTAAATAATTGAAAGTAGACTCGATAGAATAAGAGACTTTAATAATTGCGAATACTAATTTATTTATTCGCGATAACTTAATCGATTTAATTAAAGGGCGTAGTAACTTTAAATTTATAATTAATTATATATATAAATTTAAGATTTTATAGCTTAGCTCTATCTTATTCTATTATATATACTAATAAAATATATTATATAATTTATATCTTTTAAAATATAGATTTTAATATATTAATATAAAGTAGATTATATTTTAATAAGAAGTAGACATTTTAATATTACGTCGAATTTAGCGGATTTATAAAAACTATATTTTCTAATAAACTACGTTTTCTAGTAATAATAGATATTTTTTTTTTTTTTTTTTTTTTTTTTTTTTTTTTTTTTTTTTTTTTTTTTTTTTTTTTTTTTTTTTTTTTTTTTTTTTTTTTTTTTTTTTTTTTTTTTTTTTTTTTTTTTTTTTTTTTTTTTTTTTTTTTTTTTTTTTATATTTTTTTTTTTTTTTTTTTTTTTTTTTTTTTTTTTTTTTTTTTTTTTTTTTTTTTTTTTTTTTTTTTTTTTTTTTTTTTTTTTTTTTTTTTTTTTTTTTTTTTTTTTTTTTTTTTTTTTTTTTTTTTTTTTTTTTTTTTTTTTTTTTTTTTTTTTTTTTTTTTTTTTTTTTTTTTTTTTTTTTTTTTTTTTTTTTTTTTTTTTTTTTTTTTTTTTTTTTTTTTTTTTTTTTTTTTTTTTTTTTAAATTTTTTTTTTTTTTTTTTTTTTTTTTTTTTATTTTTTTTTTTTTTTTTTTTTTTTTTTTTTTTTTTTTTTATTTTTTTTTTTTTTTTTTTTTTTTTTTTTTTTTTTTTTTTATTTTACCAAAAAAAAATTCCTGTAACAAACCAATGCCCAAGATGGTGGGTATGATAGCTATTGTGCATGGTACCACACCTCTGATTGGGGCCTGAACTGTAGTTGTCCTTGCTCTGCCGGTGTCCATGATGCCGTGCTCGAGATGTGGACGGGGTTGTGTTGGAAAAAAATTCTTCCGGCAGGCAGGGCAGTTGTTGTTGGCCTGAAGCCAGGTGACTATGCATGATGATCCTACCGGATGACCGCATGGCAGATCAACCTCCCACTCGACTACCCCAGTTAAAGTGTTCAGCGTGTTGTAGTCTTCTAGACAGATCATGCAGTTTGCGCCTTGGTCGGAGCGAACGCGGTTCTCGGTTGTGCTGAGAAGATGGGTGAGGAATTCTCGAGACATGGTGCGATAGAGAGGATTTGGTTCTTCGAGGGTAGCTAGAGATAGGGGAAGATGTGTTGTTGAAACGGTGAAGAGAGGCGAGTTGTAGGTATAAGTAGGTGATGTTGAGGGGAATGCCGAGGGGTTGACAAAGACTTGGTTAGGTGTCTGGTAAGTAAAGACACAATGAGTTGGTCTGAGAACAATCAATTCTTGGAAGCCTGCGAAAGAAAGAAGGACCTTGTCAGCATTACAACGAACGAACGCTACGGCTTTGTTTTTTCACAAATACCTCTGTATCCTGTGTGTTATAAAATCTAGAACGCACCAATGAGGCATCTCAACACAGTAAATTGGTGTTCGTAGGTCCCGCTTCTCGCAATAACCACACCAACTAATCACAAAAGCGAAAAGGCAAGCCCCGACACCAACATGGGCTGCACACACTCCCGCCCTTCCCCCAAAGAGACTCAAAGACCTATCCCCGAGAAATCACGTTAAGACACGAGAAACCTCGGCGGATAGTCCGGGAACGATCCTGATTTGAAAATATTCAAGTATGCCAAGTTTCCAATTTTACGAGTAAAATATTTCTTACTTCCAGGTAGGGCAGGGGAGGAGGGACAATGTGTAGAGTGATTGAGTACTTCTGGGGGCGGTGGTTGAGACGGTGGAGGTTTTACTGCTGTCCCAATACGAATTTGCGAAAAGTACGCCCCAAGCATTCAAGTAGAGTAAAATACAACATCGATCGAGGTTATACTTGAAGATTCCTGAAGATTAGCTACCTATCTGTTCTCAGAGCAAGCAACGACGAGAAAAAACTCGTCTCAATACACGAAGACAGTCCAGTTGGCCAATCCACTCGTGCCGACCTGTGGTGCACTTATTAAACAAGCTTGAGTTTCACGTAATAAGACTTCAAGGCTACCCACAATCTGGACCTCAAGTCTCCCATCACATGCACTCACTCCTCTGATTCTGGCATGTCTGAAAAGATAAACGTGTTGCTCGGAGGGAACAAACAGTACTCTGGCACGTCAACCCATGCTCAGTCGGCGGACCCATCTTCATTGACTATATCTTGCGCAAGAACAGCCTTACCGTTGATATCTTGTTGAAGATCCGCGACGATTGTCCCAAAAGATTGAAGATATCGCTTTGGAAAAGACAAAGACGTGGTGATCAACATCCCGAGCGCTTCTATGTCTTCAGACGGCTGAGTGATATGGCAGGCTGACGGGGACTATTCTACCATGACCATCCACTCCACATACGGTGTGACACGCTCGAGGGGAAATAATCTGTCTCGAGTAACTCGTCGTTTGGGACGGACGGAGATCAGTGCATTCAGCAAGCTCTGAGTGAGGGACGTCTACTTGCTGAGCTATATCCTGGAACTCCAGAATCCTAAGCACAGCAGGCGCTGGGATCTTGTCTTCCACTAAATGCTCCCCTACTGGATTATCGTGCCATTCGTTCCCTACTTTTCGGTATTTCGACGAAAAACTGCTGTCTTCTTACTGGTTCTAGAAGTAGTCAAAGTAGTCCACATACATTTCGCCCCGAAAAGGAGTTCCCGTCTATTGAAGACCAGGTCCCAAAGAAGGGAGCTGGTAGTCGATAGCCAGAGAAGATCTCATAGTTCAAACCCCAATAGCATGGGCTACTCAAGCGGTTGAATGGGACTGGCTGAGTCTACCAGAGGTACAGGAGAAGATGTACTTCAATAGAACATTTCAGTTTGACCAATAAAGAACACAAGGAGAGGCACGCGAAACACAGCGGTCTTCTTCTCGATTTCCCGGGAGGCGGGGCCGGAACAATCTTTCCCCGTAGAGTAGATGCCAAGACATCTGAATATTGGGCGGCTTTATTACACCTTTGCGCCATGTATTCCCACAGCAAACGGACTATGCGCCCCTACTACTCGAAGTCCGTCCATTGGATCGAAGAATTTACTGCCCATGGTTCCCCTTGATCCCACCAATCTTTGGTTTCGGGCAGGCCAAGCCACGAGGTCTTAAAACAAAACAACTATGGACTACCTTCGAGATGTCCTCCGGACAAACCGAGGAGTATCATTGCCACTGACTGCACTTTTGGCTTTGTCCACTGTTATCGGCATCGCTGTTTTGGTAATTTTACCCTGATGGAGAATGACCGCTGCTTGCTGACGCTCTATAGTTTTACCTCGCCCTATTCATCGTCGCCCCCATACCACGCGCTCCTTTAAGATCAGAGAAGACCTACAGAACTATCGAGCCTGGCGAGTACTCCGGAGAGGCCAAACCACTACCTTGCTGGCAAGATAAATATAATGCACAGGGAGAGGCCGCACGGCGCAGAGGGGACTCTACAGAGACAGATCTGCAGGTCGAGGAACCCGAGGTCTTCATGTCTCTCGTTGTACCAGCGTTTAATGAGGAGGAGAGACTCGGGGTGATGCTGACTGAGGCCGTGGAGTACTTACAGCATGCGTACGGCAACGAAGCTCCTAAGATGCAGGCCAATGGCAATCGCCCAAAGCGAAAGGACGCCACGCAGGCAGTTTCAAATGGCTACGCGGCGTCAAACAGCGGTCGGCTTCCAGGCTGGGAAATCTTGGTAGTCTCAGACGGCTCCACAGACAAGACCATCGACACGGCATTACAATTTGCGAGAGACTTGGGAGGAAGAAGTGCATCCTGTATCCGGGTCATCAGTCTACACGAGAACCGAGGCAAGGGAGGAGCGGTCACACATGGGATGCGTCATGTCAGAGGGCAATATGCCATCTTTGCTGATGCGGACGGTGCCAGCAAGTTCGAGGACTTGGGCAAGCTTGTCAGGGAATCTAAGAAGATTGAAGATGCTGAGGGTAGGGGTGTGGCTGTTGGGTCTAGAGCGCATCTTGTGGGAAGTGAGGCTGTCGTCAAGGTTTGTCGAGTGGCCGCATTAGAGATGAAACGAACGGTGCTGATGACCAATCTGTAGCGCTCATTTCTTCGAAACCTGCTCATGCACTCCTTTCATCTCCTCCTCCGCCTCCTCACGCCTCCTGCCACAGCCGCTATCCGGGACACCCAGTGCGGCTTCAAGCTTTTCTCTCGTTCATCACTACCATACATAATACCATACATGCACTCGGAAGGTTGGATATTTGACGTCGAGATGTTGATGCTTGCGGAGTCAGCTGGTATACCGGTTGCGGAAGTACCCATTGGCTGGCAAGAAGTTAAAGGCAGTAAGCTGAACGTGCTCTGGGATAGTTTGGGCATGGCTTGGGGATTGGCTGTTCTTCGAGCAGCATGGGGTCTGGGAGTCTACAGGCGCTCGTGAAAATATAGAGGGGGGAAAAGCATAGGTAGAGCATCGGTAAAGGCCACTTTAAACGGGGCCTGGAGTTTGGGATTCGTTGGGAATTAGACCATGCAAGAGGACATCTACGTCTCACAGAGATATGCTTCAGAGGTCCATAGCATTCGGCCTTGCGATTCTGCGGTGTCTTTCACCACATCACTATCTCCCACATTGTCTTGAAAGTGAATACAGGATTGGGGTGTTTCACCACCACCAACGCATCCAACTCAGCGCAACAAACAACTGGGATGTGAGTTGCAGCCACGACGCAACCGACTCATCCAGCTCAGCCAAAGCCACACTCTCTCACAAGGCTTCCTGCGAACAAGGCTCACCACACCACCGACTGCTGCATCCTAACCTTGTCAACCAGATCCAACGTTTCCCTGATGACAAAGTCCGGGTCATCCCTCTGGATGAAATGGCCGCAGCCCTTCGCAACGATCGGACCCTTGCTCTTCTCACGATCTGTGACGTGCACAAGGCCCTGATTGTACTTATGCCACATTGGATTCATATACCTCATCGACAACCCAATTGGCGTACCCATGGTCCTCAAGCTCTCATTCGCAAAGGCTTCGAAATCATGCCCGACGACCGTCACCCAAGGTTTCCCGCTTTGATTTCCTAGCATGGGCCCGTCACTGTGAGGTAGCAACCTAGCTAGACTGCGCCTGCTGAGACCTTCTCTATTCACCACATCCGGCCTGAAAATAGCTGCGAACTTCGCCCTCTGCTCCCTCAAAACCTCGACAGTCACATCATCTGGCAGCTCTCGCTTATCGAACCCCGGCGCATCAGGATCAGGCCAGAAATCGAAATCAGAATTCGCCATAATAGAATCCAGAAACAACACCGCAGCCACCAGATACCTCTCAGCATACAATCTCGCGATCGCGCAGCCAATCGAGTTAGCCACGAGCACGACACGCAACTTCTCCCCACTCAACAACTTCAGGCCTTGACTGAAATGCTGAATCAGATAATGCAGGTCCTCAGCGGCATCCTTACAATCATGACCATGACCCTGCTCCCTGCCTTGATCTAAGGGATCGCGATCTTCCGTCATTCCGACGCCGTAGCGGTCGTAGGCTAGCATTGACGGGAATTCTGGGGACGCGAGACTTTTGCGCTGGTGGATGATGCCAGATATGACGGGGGTCCAGGAGGATTTGTCGGTCATGAGGCCGTTTAGAAAGACAACAAGGACCGCAGGATCGGTGCCAGAGACGTAGGAGCAGGCGATGGCGGCGGTGGGTTTGTGGGGAAGGATCACTGTTGTTGCAGTGATCTCTTTGGGGATGGCGACAGCTTGGAGGGGTACTGCCATTTTGAAGGGAGTGATCTAGCATTCACTCTCCCACCATTAATCGGTTGTTGTCTGTTGTTGCCAGAGAGGGTCGATATTCATATACAGAGAACGCGAGTCCATTCTCGAGGAAAGAGGATACTTATCAGCTGGCGTAGCTTAAGGCGTACTGCCGCTTCGTGAACCAGTCTCACGTCAGCAACGAGAGTAAGTAAAAATGTAACCGACGGCTGCAACACAGTCTTCGATCATGGAGGATGAGGCCTTCTCATCAGAAATGATGAAAGAGTATCGTGATAGACCCGAGTCACATGAAAGCGGTCAGGCAACTTTCGGCACTAGCGACGATTCCGTCTTATCGCCGCCTAGAGTACGAGTACATGTAACTTCCACCTCCCCGCCATAAAACATCTTGCACAAGCATCAACAGCGACATCAGTCCTCTACCCATTTCCAAACATCCTTCCATGAGACATACGCAACATGAACTTAATCCACTCAACCCTCGACACTCTCCGCGACCGCTGGGCCCCAATCTCGCACACCTCCACCTTCCGCACCACGGGCCAAGTGACACCCGAAGAATTCGTCCACGCCGGCGACTACCTCGTTTACAAATTCCCCACCTGGTCCTGGTCCGACGCCTCGACTCCTTCCAAGCGCGTCACCTACCTGCCTCCCACAAAACAGTTTCTCATAACGCGCGGCGTGCCATGTCACAGGAGACTCGACGAGAATTTCGCGGGCGATGCGGGGCAGGATGAGGCGATGGTGCAGGATGGATTTGCGGCCGGAGGGGAAGGAGGAGGAGGGGCAGGTGGGGAAGATGACGGATGGTTGCGGACGGGCGGGTTGGCTGCGAGCCAAGAGGCGAGGATGAGGGATGTGCGGACTGTGGATGAAAGCGGGAATGTAGGGGAACGGGAAGAGGAAGAGGAAATACCGGATATGGAAGACGAAGACGACGATGAAGAGGCTATAATCCGGGACCCGAAAGCCAGCGGTACTACTGCGTAAGTCCTCGCTCTCCTACCGAACCCCTCGTCGACAAGGCCAAGGCAAGTACGCATCAGCTGACTCAGTCAACATCCACCACAGACCCCTCCGAACCTACACAGTCTACATAACTTACACCCCCTACTACCGAACCCCCCGACTCTACCTATCCGGCTACTCCTCGTCCTCGCACCCGCTGTCCCCACACCTAATGATGGAAGACATAGTCGGCGACTACGCTGATAAAACCGTGACACTCGAGGACTTTCCCTTTTTCGACAACTCAGTGAAAATGGCGTCCATACACCCGTGCAAACACGCCAGCGTCATGAAAGTGTTGCTCGACCGTGCAGACGCGGCGCTGAAGATACGGCTGGAGAAGGTGCGGAGAGGGAATGGCGGTGGAAAGGGAGCGGTAGGGCAGGGGAAGGTGGAGAGCGGGATGGAAGGGTTGGTGGACGAGATGAATGCGACGCAGATTGCAGATCGGAGAGGCCATAGCAGTGGGGTAGCTGCCGCGGGCGGAGGAGGCGGTGACGAGTGGGAGGTCCTGCAGCATGAGGGTGGGGTCTCGGAAGAAGACGAGGTGGCGATTAGGGTGGATCAGTATTTGGTTGTGTTTTTGAAGGTAGGATCCCTACATCCTCACTCGCCCCATCTGGGGTTAGATTGGTGGTTGGGACGGCTGACATCTGCTCTAGTTCATGGCCTCGGTGACGCCAGGGATCGAGCACGATTTCACAATGGGAGTCTAGGTCTAGCCTTCTGCCAGCACTATCATTACATGGCGTTCAGCGCCGTTTACATTAGACGATCATCAAATTCTGCCGGATACTGGGAGCGCTCATTGATCAGGGAGAGACTCAAAATCATCCACACAAGACGCCACTCCAAATCCATCACCCTCCATATACTCAACGTATCCATCAACCGCATCTCCTCGATATCTACCCACTTCCTCACGCCCAGTCCTTCAATCACTTCGTCCCCCATCTCCATCCTCTTCCCCAGATACACGCACACACACCATCTTTCCCCTCCCAACCACACCCCTCCCCCAAACAAAACGCCCTCCCCAGTCCCCTTCCTCAACACCCACCCACCCAAGCGCCCAAACCACCACCCACGCCTTTCTTCCCCAAATCCCCAGGATACCGGAAGCCGACTCGGATAAACCGCAGCTGACGTTTCAGACACTACCGAGTGGCAACGAGCCGCCGAAGCGCTCGGGGCTGCGAAGAAAATGCCCCACGAACGGTGCGGGTGGAAAAAGGGCGACCGGTCGTGCATGATTGTGGCGTATTCGGTTGGATGTAGTTGCGTGCGTTTTGGTTCGTGGCTTCCGGGTGGGGAAGTTGCGCTTTGCAGCATTGCGGGGCGCGTGTAACTTTCTTTGTCTTTTCTTTTCTTTTCTTCTGTCTTTGTTCAGGCACTTGCATGAGGAGGATTCTGGAGCGCGGAGACGCTTGAGAAGGAAGAACGAATTCGCCACCTTTTTTGATTATCGTTTTTTTTTGGTTGTACAAACGGTGATAGAGACAAAATCGCCTCGCCAATCGTGCCGCAAACCCGCCATTCCAATCCCGGTGCACGCGCAACCCTCTCACCCCCTCGACAGCGGAGTCTCCGGACCTCGCTGAAGGGGCAAGTAAGTGATCGAATAACTGGGATACCCCACATCGACCGCCTCCCCCGTCTCATAATCGTCCGGCAACTGCTTCAAATTGACCGTGACCTGATTATACGCCGTGCCCCCGTCGATCATGCCGATCATATACATGGGCGTGTAAATATTGTCCATGCAGGCGTCGTACGTCGGCTTGGGCGCGCTGCCGGCGTACTGCGGGAGCCAGAAGCCCATGACGCACTCGGAGCCCGGGTCGGTCCAGTTCCACCGGCCGACGGGGACGGAGGAGGCGTTGATGGCGGCGCAGACGTCGAAGAGGACGGGGAGGCAGTTGTCCCAGGGGATGGTGAGGCCGGAGCCGTCGTTGAGGAGGAGGGCGCCGTAGGCGGAGGGGGCGGCGCCGAGGGTGATGTTGCGGTTGCAGGTGTCGCTGGGCGTGAGGGAGTCCTGGACGAGGGGCCCGCATGCGTCGAAAGAGTGGGTTGATGGGAGGGTCGCGGCGAGGAGAAGGAAGATGGGGAGTCTAAGGGAGGTAGCGTTCCTCATGTTGCTGTATTTGGTTGCATTTATTCACTCGTATTCGAGACTGGCCAGGTAGACTGCCAAGGCTTGATATTTGGAGTTTCAGAGGTATTTGGAAAGTGGAGACGTACCTTTGGACTGCGCAAAATATAAGAGAAGGGAGGGCTGACAACAGAGGGACATTCAATCGGCATGACTAGGCGTCATGCCGTGACCAATTGTCTACTGAGCGTATGGAGGATAAAGGCATATGATGCCGAGTAATCAGCAGTCGTATGCGAAACGCTATGTATGGTCTGCTTAGAGGCGATCACGCCACCATGTACGAATTACAGCGGTTATCTTCCGACGGGCGCGCATAGGCAGGAAGAAGCGATGAAGTCTTGAAAAAGTGTCGAATCACACGAAGTATATCCAAAGTCTATCAATGAATCTTGATGCGTAATAAACTGATAAGATCATAGTAGCGCTTTCTCAATGCACTATACTATTCACTCGGTTTGAAAAGGGAGAGGCTGTTGATAGAACTAGGGAGTGCTTCTGTAATTCTGGAAGGAAAGCATTTCTGGAGAGATAGAGTCGCAAGGACATAGTGACAAGGCTTGTATTGGGACACACGCAACGAAACGTCAAAAAGGAAAATATCTGACCGAAAGAATTATGAAGGTACCATCAATCTTGCGTGTATAGCCGGGCGATTTGCAACCACCGACTGACACTCCACTCCGCACTCCGGACAGTTGCCGAAAAGCGAGTTTCTGGTGTAGCTGAGACGGTGCCTGGTCGATCTTGAAAGATTAGCGAGATGAAGACAAAGATAGACTGGGAGTATGGTTACTGATTCTCAGTGTTCTCCTCAACATCAGGTTCACTAGATTCGGACTCGTCATCAAGAACACATCTCACATGAACGAGACGCTCCTCCATGTATGCAATAGCGTCAATCCGTTGGATGTGGGAGGATTTGGGAACATCTTCAGCGCTTTCGACTGCCCCGAGGCCCTCTTCTTCAACGTCGATCACCCACTGTCCCACCTTGCTGGCATCATTCGCATTCCAGGTCCCTTCTTGCCGAGGTAGGGACAGGCGAGAGAGGAGAGACAGCGCTTGCCGGCGTACAGCGGGATCTCTGCAGTTGACCACTGTCAACTAAAGAGGTACAATGACACCCAGATCCATCGAAAAGCTTGAATCTGATCTTCAAAGACCCTGGCGCTTCCACTAGTGGCGCTGAAAGCGACACAGTGCTCCTGATGTGGTCAAGATGGACGTCAAAAGCGCATTGTTCAGGACTGAGGCTCGTTCTGAGGAGGATTATAGCGGTAGTGTGATATGTTTTCAGGAGCATAGCTGCTCTGAGCTCTCTAGTGCCCATCTGTGTGCCTGATACTTGTAGCATTGTGTCGAAAGCCTGAAGCCATCGTTGCATCAAGCCATCAAGGTGATGGCGTTCCAAACCACCGCACTGGGTGGCTCCTCAAAAAGATTGACAGACTCTTTGATGTCGTATGTTGAGTGGATAAAGTCGAGTGTTGCGTTGAACAAATTGTATAGGCAGATTCGCGACTGGTTGAGGCTCGAGAACGCACTTGGGATTGATTTCGTTGCGGTATCTCCAATGAACCGGTGATGCTCGGAAAGGCCTGGGTCGACCAGTGACGTTGCTTGTAAGTTGAGGTGAAAGAACACCGGAAGGAGGTCGTCCTCAATCATGCTCGTTCCGGACGAATGAGTTGATTGCAGAAGCTGGTCTTGCTGAACTTGCCAATCATGCAAGATCTTCAGCCCGTTCTCCAAGTGCAACCCCCCTGAGTCGTAGTTACCCAGGAATGTCCCGAAAGCGATAAAGAGGACGCAGCAAATCAAGGTTGACTGGACATTCCGGTTCTCATTATCTCCAAGGTTCTGCCGGAAGTGACCGAGGGCTTGATTGTACTGCTCGATGCTGTCTTGGCGACAGACCGTTGTCTGAGCATGCGGTCGGATCAGTTCCCGCTGAACGTCGAACTTCTCTTACAGGGAGCCAAGTGCAATGACCGCGTGGCATACGGCCGGATCATCATGGCTGACCTGTAAAATCAACTGGTCCCAGAAGTTCGAGTCGAAAATATCCAGAGAACTCGACGACGGAACGTTGGCGAGAATACTCGAAGTACCTCCGTTCGTCTTGAGTGCCAGGTAGATTAGATGATGGGGTTTGAGTAGTGAGAATACTAGGAGCGGGAGATCTGTCTTTGGTCATCATAGCCTGTGGAGTGGCTCGACCAATCTGCGCGGGAAGGTAGCCATCGCAAGTCCTTCCGGTTCTGCGACATTTCAAACATGCAGGTTTCTCCTCGTCGCACTTTACACGTCGTATTCTAGGGTTAAACGGTACGAGCTTAGTCTTTGTGAAGCACTCGGACCTATGACAGCGCGGTCAAGAGTGTAACTCACTTGCAGGTAAGACACCCAGACCGAACTTTCCTTCCAGCCGCCAACTGAGAGCTGCTCATAATTAAGACGCTTCGGGTTATTAGAAAATTGGAGATCGAACAACTCGAACTGCTTGATCAATAAGAATGAGCTCATGTTTGGGGGTCTTTGAGATAATTATGGAGATCCAGCTGCAGCTTGAAGAGCAGAACTGGCCCCAAAGTGGCAAAGGGTGAGAAGAAGTCCGAGATCCTATAGTGCAAAGCAGTGACAGGCATTTTAATCCCCAGAATTAAGATGTTGCTCGATCAAAAACCCTCATTGGCTTAGCCGGACCGCAAATGATTGCTTCTTGCACACAAACAGGGCTCGGGTCACCATCAAAATCCACCAGCGATGACTAGCCAAGGATTGATACCTACCCAAAAGGCTAGGTTCAAAAGATTGTGTATGACTAGTCAATTTTACGTTTGAGGTTCGCAGAAGGTCTTGCTTCTTTCACCCTAGCGATTAGGTGCCGCTTCCGTCAACTCGTATCCGCTGGAAAGCCAATGAATGAGGTGCTGGGATAAGCGTATAACCATTGAGGGTGCTAGGGTTGCCAAGGCCTCACAGACAGAACCTACTCCTTTTCATCGCGGAGAAGAGGCTTTGCTGCGGCTGAGAGGCCATGCAAAGAGAATCTCGTGTGACTACCTCTCCAATCGTGAGACTATTGACAAAGGTCACCACGGCCCTCAACTTGTGTCGAGGAAATCTGGACCATGGAAAGCAAATTCTTCTTGAAAACAAGACCCGCTACCGAGCGTGACCACATCAGGCAGGGCAAGAAGTGTCCATTGTGGCTTGGAAGAGTGGCAAGGTCCCGTTTTCCCTTTGTTGGTGTGATGCATACCAAATCAAGGCCGTGCTGTTGTGGCATTGAAACACGTTGTTGGAGGATTGCAACTCATTGTACGTGCTATTTCACCAACTTTGCAAACGCACCAAACAGAGCTTTGCTATGGTTCGGAGCGCAACATGACAGCCTCCTCATGCAGTCCCACATAGATTACGACGCTAGGGACGGACTCCATGGCAAATGTCCTCGTGGCTCATTGGCCTTTAAGCTGTTTTTATTTGACGCTTTGCATACTTGGACTGGTTCCGAACACGTTTGCAGGCGCTTGGAGGGAGAGCCTAGAAGGAGCGAGGAAGATGGTCGAAAAACAACAACTCCAGGAAAGCGGATTCCGCCGCTCATCAGGCTAAGCACAAGTAACAGCTCTGTCTGGACAGGAAATTTCGCGTACTTGACAGAAAACTTTATAGAGATGTAACTCGAGGCCCAGAGGTCTTAGGATATTGATCAAAGTGATCCTCCCGTATATGAACGGTCTTGTGGAAGTGGTTCACTGTACCTATGCCCTTCCGTCTTTGACATTGGCTTCTCGTGGCAATAGTGTCACCGCTGACTTATTAGCTTGTCACAAGACAAGGCTCCTGCTTCGATCCGAGACCATCTCTTTGACCACAAGCCCGGCGTAATTAAATGGTATCTGGACCATGAGGTTCGATTTGATAGCAAGGCGTATCATTTAGGGCGCCCTCCCCACGACGTCGTTCAAAGGATGAGCTGAAACTGTCAGTCTGACGGCCGATGCCAGCGCTTTGATCGAGCCGGCGTCAGAGGAGAAGGCAAATCTAAGTCGATATCCTCAAGTCCATCGACTCTATCAGAAAAAAAAAGCTCTGACTGCCTAGATCCATGCGGTGGGATATGAGTCTATCAGTATCTCTCGAGGGACGTGCCTCTTTAATTGAAAAAAAAAGGACCGATCTTTCTTCTCAGTCGAAACCCCTGAAGAAGCGTCCACTTTCTCCGTCCTGACGTAAGATTGAGGTCGACGACAACGGCGGCTTTCTTGTCAATGACCGGGTGAGCTTTCCCTTCTCCACCAGGCCGTTAGCGGACGTATACGTCAGTCAAACCATTGTCTCTCGCTCGCGAAGACTCTATTCGATCGACTCTACATGTGATGCGTCTTATAAGCATTTCTGAATATCCACGGCGGTGGAGAACAAAGCATCGAAGGCAACGGTATCCGCTTGCATGAGGTTTCGCTTCTGAGCTCTCTCGATCACACCGTCGCGTAGTCTGATTTTGAAATCGTTTAATTCGGCCTCGGTTTCCCCTAGTGCTAGAAACCACTCAACGACCACTAACGTCCTCCTATTGGGATACGTGAACTTGCCACCTAGGTCGAATCCTGAAAGGATAATGAGATACCCTCATAGCTATACTCATACCATAAGGAGTGCGGCCTCATGATTGCGGGCTCGTCTATCCATCGGATACTGCATGGTGTCATGAAAGCGAATGATTAAGTACCAGCTCAGCCAGACTCTGATCATCGAAAGCAACTATCCTACTTTCCATTCATATCCAAAAGTTCACCAACTGTAGTAAGGGGTCTTCATCACTGAAGAAAGAACAGTATAAAGAGTTCTCGATGAATCCCCGTCATCTTTCAACTTCTGCCTTTCGAGACATCCTGAGGGTAATCCGTTTACTTTAGTTGTCATGATGTTGGCGCTAAAGGTCGTCATTACCTTAGTTGTGGCCCCACTAGTCGCTTTGCTTTCATAGATAAAGTAGATTGTACCAGGCAATCGATGCCCAGCTCCGCAACAGAGAGTCAGACGCCTAGATAGCGCATGACTCCTAGTGGACACGAAAGGATTGACCAAAGCAGATTTTCGACATTCCTTGCCCCCTTCGTCCATCCTCTTCGACAACCACAGATATCGAAGCCACTCAAGCCTCAAAATACCATTCAAACCACGACCGCGTCTTTCTAGCAGTCGTACCGAAGCAAAAGTGTCGCCACTTAGCTAGCCATCGATCCAGCAGTCACAGCCAGAAGATCCACCCTCAGATTTCGACTCGTAACAACAAGTCTATTGCCAACAGGGCGTCGAGAACGATGGCCAGTGAACCTTCCATTCAGCAGGCTAGAACCCAGGCCAGATGCCGACGAGGCATAGGAAGTCTTTGAGCGGCAAGCCGCAGATGTGTTCGCAATCACTCGAGAAGATGTGATCGCTCTCGGAAAACATCCAGAAATTCCTACACGCTTTCCCGACGGGAATTGGGGTACGGGCTTCGGTGCTTATGTGGCATCTCTGGACGTGTTGCACAAATTACACTGCCTCAACGGAGTGCGCAAGATGACCTTTGCAGGTTGTGGCGAAAAGAAGTTCTTGAAGAAGACGCATAGGACCCTCTGGTCGATCCACTTGAGGCACTGTATCGACGTGCTTGCGCAAGACATAGTGTGTCATGCGGATGCCAACGTTCTCACGTACATTTGGATGGATACGCAGGAACATCTTTTTGTTGATTACAGTATCAGCCGAAACGGCAGGAACTTTGATGATACATTGTCTTGGAAAGAAGAGCATAAAGTGGACATGGATGAGTTTGTAAAAATGGAGAAGTCAGTGGGCGTTAGGCAAGTGCCAGCTGAAGACGAGTACTATGCGATGTATGGGTCAGAGGGTAGTGATCTCTTTCCCGGGGGAGTCGGCTATGTACCTACCAAAGCTGAAATCTGAGTGAATTTTTTGTTTGCCCAAACACTCGTCTGGCAATCGTGATTGGCATCATGTTCTTCGATTTGACCAGACATAGTAAATGAAGGTGACGAAGTTATCATTGCTCATGGATCCAAAACATCGCTACTCTGACGGCCCACGGGCACCGGAGAGTGCTGGTTGGTTGGACCGTGCTATCTGGAAGACTCGATGTACGGTGAAGTATGCACTTGGAAAGAGGACGGCGCTGGTGAGATGATTCTAGTATAAATGGGCACATGGATTTCCTAGAATGCAGCATCGAAGATGTGGAAAGAGAGTGGAACAGAACAATAGGACAGATTTGAATCCGATATGAAGGAGCTAAACATTTCATTCTGAAGATGAGGTAAAAGGGCAAATCTTGAAGGTGTAGGGTGTGCACAGTACAGACACAAATGGCGTAGCGTAATCGAGTGCCTGGATGTAACTGTGTACTCTGATATGCAAATCAAAATGGTTTTACTCGAATTGCTTGGAAAAGGCGCCTACGTTGATTCCATTGATTCGAGAAGCTTGGAAGACGCCTGCTCCAGGATGGAAAATATGCAGACTGGGCACGCCTTTCGAGCCAAGCTACTCAGAGATATCTCGAGTGAACCAAGTTAGCAACTGGACGGCATTGGCAGGCAGCCTGGAGTGTCTATATTTGTACTGAGACAGCATGGTACGCTGTCACCGAGCAAGCACCCACTTCTTGACCCCGAATACTAGAGCTCCGAATCCGATGATGAAAGAGCTAGCGATCAAAAACGGCGGGAATCGCCGTGACCAGACCTGAATGCCCTTTGTATTGTGGATGCTGGAGGTTTGGATCAAGGATATTGAGTTTTCGCGCTGAAAGATGGGAAAAGTCGTCATTGAAGGCAGCGATGTAGTCCGTGCAAAAGCCGTGACGCATCTCGACCACGCTCGATTCTCCATTCGCGGCCGAAGACCGCGGCATGCACTACCCCGTCCTCATCACAGCACCACTCGCGAGTCCCCACTCCCATCCCCCAAGCGACGCTGCCGCCGGGCCACGGTCTGGAAGCCTGGGCGCAAATTCCGACCATTCCCGTCCGGAGCCGCATCTCTGGCGCCTAGCATTCTACTTACTTACTTCGTCTTCGATGCCCCCGAGCTCCCTAGGGGATCGCGGGCAAAGAGCGCGAACATCCCACCCTGTTCATCAAGGAACGAAGCGCACGACCCCAAAGCGCGCGCGATCGCCGACGACGCCATCGACGAGCCGAGTACGTGGGCGAATACCCGCAGCCCGGTGGGTTACGGAGCATGTGCGACATCTACCGCGCGACCGAGGAGGACGTAAAAACGAACACGGCGTCCGCGGAAGAGAAGCTGACATGCCGGTCCCGTTCCGGCGGTGGGGAGTCGGGATGGAGAGTGGCGCAAACGGTGACAGTATCGAGAGCCTGGACTTCGGACACCAGCTGGCCGAGGGGTGTCCCAGCCAGCTCGGGAGTGTGTATCTCGAATTTTCCGACCCCGTTGTGCTCGATTTGAGGTCGCGATATAGACCATCGCATGGACGAAGGACTTCACAAAGTATGGCTGTCTATAACGCGGCGTACTTGGAATTTGGAAGGCATCAGAAACCGCATTCCACGCCATGCGCATTCGGATCACGCAAAGCAGGGAATCCGACTTGTCACTGGTCGCGGACGCTGGTTTCGAACGGGAGAGAATGGCAACAGGCTAGACGATGGATCGGATCCGACGGAGATGAGACGCGAACAGGGGATTTCCAACCTTTCGGAGAGTAGAACGTGGATGTTGCAATGGATCAGTCTCGCATCCAAAGTCACACGGAATCCGACTTTGCGAAGCACCAAAGATCAAACCTTGAAATTCAACAATACAGGACGTTTGACGCTGTGTATCTACGCCACCGGACGAGGCCTTAGCTCCATAGTAGCGAGCAGACGTCTTGGCTAGCTCGCGATCAATCATGTGAATGTCCACAAAAGGTAGTAGAGCAGCTTCTCGTGTGGAAGATCGTGTATAAAGTCTGAAATACATCACCCCATGCTCGTAAAATCTCATGTACAAGAATGTATGCATATATGTGCGTTCCAATAGAAACCCGCATAGTAAACCATCATCAAGACGAAAGAAGTGAAAATCCCTCTCCGCTGTCCAGCAGTCGGCTCCCTGTTCTCCCACCTCAACCCAATCTTATATTCTAAGAAGCATACTTCGCCCCCACCGCATTCACACTTCCCCCACTCACAAGAATCCCATCCGTAGCCATGAAATAAGCATACCTCTCTACACCACTCTGCCCATCCAACCAGGGCAGTATCTCACCAAGGAAGCTCTCTGGATCCGTAAATGATTGAAACTCTGTAACCCACACCGGCACCTTCTCCCCAGTCGCTGGGTTCACAGCTGCTTCGATCGCCGACTGAACATGAGATTGAAAGTCGCTGACGTCGGAGGAGACTGCGCAGCCATTTTGGCAGCCGTACCAGTGGATTGGGACGAACGATATGGGGCACCCTGTGCATTGTTCTAGAAAGGGGGAAAGCCAGTCGAGTCCTTGGGGGATCCCGGCGCCGTTTGTGCCGGCGCCGTTAGTCACACTCGGAGAGCCGAGTAACACGTTGTCGCTGGCGTATGGTTTCATATACTGGTTGAAGCCCGCGACAGCGGAGCCGACGTCCATATTTGCTTGGCTTTCATTATCGGGTTCGTTGAACGACATGAGGTAGTTGGGCCCGGAGCCAGAGGTTGCGGCTTTGGCGGCCGAGTCCCAGTTGTCTGAGTGAATGGAGGCAGTGCCCCACAAAGTGGGAACGTACTGGAACTTCGATGGGAGGCCTTGAGGCGTGTCGTCCCAGTTGTAGCCCCATGATAGTTGACTGTAGCTGGACCAGATGTTGAGATTTCCCGAGCTAGGGTTGTAAGCAAGACCGCGCTTTCCAGAGCTGCTGGTAGTAGTACCGGAGTTACTGTTGCTGCTGGTGCCGGAATTGCTGGTTGTTGATCCTTGATTTGCGGCGGGCGATGGGGAGGGCGAGGCCTCGACGACTGGCGCAGCCTGCGCGGGAGTCGGAGCAGCGGCGGGAGTCGAAGTAGTGGTGGGCGTCGGAGTGGAACCGCCACCGTAGTTGACGGTACTCCAATCTACGTTCTTGTAGAGAGAAGGATCGTTCCAATTCACGCCCGAATACTCGTCGCGCCTGTTTTTGCGATGGAGGGGCCAATGCGCTGGGTGGGCATAGACACATTCGAGGAAGAAGGCCGCCAGGGCTAATTTTGGGAGGGATAGATGCATAGTGGCGTCGATACTCGTATGTAGTTTGGGATTCTCAGTTGAGTGGCAATAAAGCCGAATGAGAGTCTGCAGTCTGTTGTCTGGTGCGGTATGCGAGTCGCGTGTAACAGTGATTGTAGGCACTGACCTATGAAGTGAATGAGTGTGGTGGTAAGGTTGACAATAGTCGTTGCGCAGCGCAGCTGTATAGTGATAAGGTCTGGAAAGGAGCGTTGATTGAGTGGTGGCGCCACGTGAAAATGAATGAAAGAGCGTCTACAATGAAATCATTGTTCGTGTTGATTGCGTGGCTTGTATTTAAGAAGAGAGCCTAATGAGTGGATGAATGTGTTATTGACAAAGGAAGCCGCGCGAATCAACAATAGTACCAGGCGAAGTAAAGGAAGCATCCTGGGGAGGAAGGGGCCATGTGCATTTACACAAATGCGACCTTCCGTTGCGAGTGAAAATGGGCACGGTAATCGGTACTTCCAAATCCACATGAGTTGAAACCGCTTGCAAAGTCCATCAGGACCAAATCATCAAAATGCAGCATCTTGTGTAGTGTCAAATATCGAGCTAACAAGTGGTTGGATGGTGACCGCTGTGGCTCAGGAATTAAGCGCTGGCGAAGATTGCGGAAGATCGAGAACTCCAGATCCCAGGGCCAAGATCTTCCACTCACTCGGCCTTGGTCTCAAAATAGAATAAAGAAAAGGGGCACTCCTTTGTCCTCGAGTCTCGACTCCTGAGTATACATGTACATCACGGGCACGAGGAATCATGCGCACTGGGCCTGGCGCTTAGCTAATGTCGAGGAGTGAGCCTATGAACAGGTGACAGAATCATCGACAACAAAGGGAGAACACCGCTCATTAGGGAAAAAGGAGACTGTGATGATATCTCTACTCTAAACGCCAACAAAATGATTCAGAATGAGCCTCTATCCTGTTCAATCATCGTCATCTTCGTGGCCTTCCTCATAGAATCCTACAATAGCGCGGCCTCCACTGAGGGCCAGACCATGAGGTGGGTAGCACACGTAGATAGGGCCCTCCACCCCACCCAACTTTTGTCTGAAACCGCTCTTCTGTGTGAGTTTGAATTCTTTCGCGATTGTCTGGTAGGTGCGCTGGAGCATCCTGACCCTCATGCCAGACATGTGGTGCGAAGCATGCAGCTCGGAGGAAGCGGCGCCTCGGAAAGTCAAGTTGATGGTGTCTGAGCCCTTGGCCACTTGCATGGCATGCAGAATGGCATGCTCGATGGTGCCTGCTGGCGCGCCAGGGAAATGTAGACTGAATTTGACCTAATGGCCATGCTTGGGAGACAGTTGTGCAAGGACAACGAGAGACTGGACCTTTCCTTCTTTGTCCTGAGCAAAAAAAGTACCGTCGGTGCATCATGTCCCGCCATGGGGTGATATCGGAGATATGGACTTGCTTTCCTTTGCGGCCTGCCAACCAATCTTGAATGCGCTCATCGGTTTGAGACCTGAGATCCTCTGGCACCTCCTCTCCTTCCTCCAATTCCTTGACTGTTAAACCTCTTTCTCTGCATGACGGATCTTTCTTGCAACGTCGTGATCATGTGAGCCAACGCTTTTTGTAGCATCAACACGCTCTTCAGCCGCGCATGTAAAAGTCTTCCAACCGAAGATCGAGCCCGACACCTCCTCGAATCCAGGGCCCACTAGCACCCATATAGGTTTCAGGTGGGAGAGTTCTTTCTTTAGCCACTTCAAGAAAGCACTTGCTACCTTGGTGTATTGGCTCTCATCACAATGGATTGCCAGGCAGTATAGCGTGTCCGTGAATGGGAACCCAGGAAAGCGCAGCACCTGTCTCCCCCGTGACGCCAAATCCGATTACGCTCCTCCGTCCAGGAAGTGTTTGACGCGTCTCCGTAGTTGGCAATGTGGTTTTCAAGAGGCTGCGTTGTGCTCATGTCATGACAGGCTGACCCTTCCCAAGGCGGATCAAGAGTACTGTCTTTGGGGTGGCGGAGCTGGGGCGCCTGAGGTTTGGCTGGGAGACTCTTAGGATCTCGGTGAAACAGGGATGCGAACCGTATATTGCCAAGCTGGAGCAAAAGCATGATAATTTTCTCGAGTCCTATGCCTGCGCCTGCATGTGGCGGTGCAGCGTATCAGAAGCCGTCCATATGATCCTCCATACTTGAAGAATCTACCCCTTGCGCCTTCATCTGCTCCTCCAACATCTGTGCATCATGTATACGCTGCCCGCTGGTCAGGATCTCTTGGCCGCGTAGGAACAGATCGAACGTGTTCGTAACTTTCGGATCGTTGGGGTCGGGCATAGTGTAGAAAGGCCGTGCGGAAGCTGTCAAGTTGTCAAGTATGTAGTAATCTGTATGGTACCTCTCGTTAATGAGCTCGCCAGGCCGGATCTCGTCTCTCGTATGTAGGTCTTCCAAAGGCGAGGGGGGGTTGCCACTCTCGTCGGTCCAGCTGGAATCTATAAGCATCTGCACTCCCTCCTTGAAAGGTATCCTGGGGGTCTTATCTAGCCACACCAAATCCTCGTGCGGAAAATGTCTCTTGGCTGCTCCAAGCTCATCGCGAAAACGTTCGTATATACCCTTGAAGATATGCTTCAGCACTCCATCGATCACTTCCAAAGCCTCATGGTAGTGCACTTCAATGGCCATCTCAAGATCCAGACCAGTGTACTCTGTCAAGTGTCTGTGGGTGTTGCTGTTTTTTGCCCGAAAGACCGGCCCAATTTCATAAACCTTTTCGTAGTCTGCAGCTATACACATCTGCTTTGCCAACTGAGGACTCTGTGCAAGGAGTGCGGGTCGTCCAAAGTAGTCAAGCTGAAATACACTGGAACCGGATTCCGTTGCGCCGCCTTGTAATTTGGGCGTGTGTATCTCAATAAATCCCTAAGAATCAAGATAAGAACGGAAGAGATTGCAGACCCCGGCATTAATGCGAAAGATGGCCTTTGATGTCGATGTGCGTAGATCGAGTATGCGATGAGTCAGTCTGGCGCGATCTGTGATGTGGCTTCCTGTACCGGCGGCGTCGTCGTCGTCGTCCAACTCCTTCTGCCTAGAAACCTCATCTTCGTAGACTGTGAAAGGTACTGCTTGAGGACGTCTAAAATACCACATGGAGCTCGCGTATTGAGACTGACGTCGTGTTTGGTGGTGCCGGTCACTGGCCGATCAGGTTTCTTGATCTGGCCTGTGACAATAAAAATCGAGCCGGTTGGAATGGCTCTATCCATTGCACCATATGTTGTGAGACAGCCCCTTCTTCTTGGTGTATGACACCTTATACAGTTCCCAACTGTTGCCGGAACACAACGAAAGCCAGCTTGGCGCTCATCTTGCGAACAGTATGGATGCGGCATCGGAAGGTGATCTCCTGGCCAACGTCCTCCACCGATCCAGTCTTGAGCTGGACTCGCTGCTCACGTTTGCGGTCTCTCGACTGGACCATAGCAGGTCGCCATATCGACGTCTGATCTCCTCAGTCTCCTGCTGACGTGCCTTGCCGTCATTCTCCCTTCTGTGCTGCGTAGCCTCCTCCCTCTGTTTCTCGTTGTTGACATTGTTCTGGCGCTTATCGCTTCTGTGGGCGAATTCTCTCGTTTGGTTTTTGCTTAAAGGTTGGCCGTCTTAACTCAGAAGCTCGCTGCTGGCACTATCTGTGGCGCGTCCGTTCGTATTCGTACCTTTAGTCTTGGGCCGTCTACCGCCATATGATCTTGGCTGCTCTTTTTCCCAACATGCTTAATCTTTAATATAGCATCGCTGAGCAAGGACATGGTGGAGGGTTTAATAGGAAGTGATTTATTGAGGGGATGACTCAGGCTGGGGGCTTCTTACAAAGTGAGAATGCAACTTCCTCACATTTGTCAAGTTGGTGATCGGAAAGGCAATTCAATTTCGGAACCTGAAAATGAGGAAGGGTGAGGTCAAACGTTCTCCTTACTTTACCATTGATCTCTAAGGTAGAGTACTCCGGGTCATACGAGTACTCTACTCCTAATGAGGCCAGCCTCGAGATCAGCTCGGTTAGGTACTTGACCTGCCATCATTGGTGGATAAGCCTCATACAGCTGTGACGGACTCAACAACTCTACCCTAACAGCCCCCATCCGGACAAGGGAGAACCCCATAATTAAGAAGCTTGACATCTCACTTAGCCCTCTCGTCCGCATGATGTCCACCCAGATCCGTCCCGTCCCCTCAAACGAAGGGCCCTCCAAGACCATCCCGATACCCGCAAATCATCAACGGAAGCCACATCCACGATGGTGGCTTTCCGCTCAAGCAAATGTCTGGCGATTCCTCGAACAAGTCGGCCTCTACTTTCACAGTATCCCAACCCCATCACCGAAAGAGCCCTCCTTCCTCCGCAAGTTCCCCACCACCGTGGTAAGCGGGCAGGCCACCATCCTCCATCTTGCCTTTTACGTGCCAGATGACTACCGGAGTCAAATCCAACAAGGAAGGAAATACCCATTGGTGGTCAATATGCATGGCGGGGGTTTCACATTGGGAACGGCAAAGGATGATGGACGATGGGCGACCATGGTGGTAAAACAGGTGGAGGCCGTGTTCGTGAGCGTGGAATACAGACTGGCGCCCGAATATCCTTTCCCAACAGCGGTGGAAGACGGTGTCGAAGCGCTGCTCCATCTAGCAGCAAATGCCGACGAACTCGGTCTCAACCCGCACAAGATGGCTTTGACTGGCTTTTCAGCCGGAGGCAACATGGCATTCACGATGCCTCTCCGCTTAAGAACGCATATTCAATCCACTAGGAACGAGTATCAGTCTAAACCCATGGAAGCCTCACAATCGAACGGGACGGACAGGACACTGTCGGGTCCACCGCTGCCCGAGATAGTCTCTATAATAGCATGGTACCCCAGCCTAGACAACCGACTCACCCGGGACGAACGACGAGCCTCATGTGTCCGACCTGGGAAGACATTGCCACCAATCCTCACATCCCTCTTTGACGAATCCTACCTACCGGAACTCGAGAACAGAATGTCCCCCTACGCTTCTCCGGCTGCAGCAACCGACGCGGACCTCACCGCTGCCATTCCGGAAGGCGTAGCGATGTATTTGTGCGAATGGGACATGCTCTTACAGGAAGGCGAGGTATTTGCCGAAAGGTTGAAAGGGCTGGGGAAAAGGGTTCACCTTGTGATCATCAAGGAAAAGCGACACGCATTTGATAAAAGTCCATATCCCTTTAGTGTAGATCCAGAGGCTACATTGCATTACACGGAGGCTTGTACCATTCTTAAAGACGCCTTGTTCGACTCGTAGTGGTTTAGGCATAGCGAGGCTGATGGCATTATCAGGGACGTTGTCGATGCATAGCGTGGCCTGAACGGACTAAAAGTATATACATCACTCTGACCATGTCCCTCGTGACAACCGCAGACGATGGCCAGCGCAACCAAATTCGATTCCACACCCAGAAACCTCATAGTATATACTGCCATACCTATCATGCACAAGGACCCCCAAATAGAGCAGATCCCCACCCATCACGCAGTCCGTCCTCGCCTGTCCGTTCCCAAGACCCACCCATTCCGCCTCGTGAAGTCGACAGATACCAGCTGGACATCCGAGACGAAAGGGCGCTGCACGATGACGGAACATCGACCGCGAAGGATGAGAGAGCGTGCTTTTGGCGGGGTCACGGAATGGTGCGGTTTCCAGGTTGTGGGCACCGTAGAAGGAAGGAAGGAGGCGGGATAAGTCGTCAGGACGTCAATGGACTGACGTTTTCTTGATGGCGATGGCGCTCTTGGTGGGACAGTGAGCCGTTTGGTTGGTAGAGCGCATCGATTTTCTTTGCTACCGCGGATTATGGAGGCGGAGGCGAAGGCTTGAGAAAACGATGCCTTGGCTCGAATACTATGCATCGGCTCTGTCCCTTGATCCGAGACTACCATGATTCGATGTGCCGTGTGGCAGTCGAGTCGTGAAATGTCTTTGGGTATAGAGTGAGTTCTTGGGGAGTCTGATACTGTGAAACAGGTCTTTGGAAGGTATGAGGAAGTAATTTTCAAAGCCTATCGGGACATAAACACCTACACCAGCAGGGTTTGCCATTGCTCGGGTCTGTGGCACCAGCGATGATCGACCTTGGCGAGTGGCTAGCCTAGTAAAGAGATTGTCCCATGCCTAGGGATATCGCTGGTCGAGGTTCGAAAAACCTGAAGCCTTCCACAAATCGACATAGGAGAGAGAAATTTTCCATGATGGATGAAGATGCTATAGATAAAATTGCAAGGGTATCAACTATAAATGTCCCGTGGTGTCTGGCACTTAACCCACAGTCCCTGACGGCGCAGGTGACAACTGCGTTACCAGGCCGTGATATCGCCAACTTCGGCTTCGCCAAATGTGCTGCTTTTTCCCATTGTCGTCACTCCCTGCTGTTCGTCACCCCCGTCGTCATGTAAATTGAGTCCTGGCGCCTCCATGATATCGGGAAGCACCTCGTTGAAGAACTCTACAATGTGCTTATTCACCTGCTCGAACTGCAGCAAGAAAGCATCATGGCCTTCTGGACTGTCGATTTTCCGCAACCTTGAGTCTGGTATTGCGGCTGCTATCTCTTGCTGTTCTGCAAATGTGAACAATCCATCGCTCTCGATGCCGATCACCAGAGCTGGCTGCTGGATCTGAGACAGTGCCACTGCGGCTGGATTAGGTATATCCGGAGGTACCCGATACCTTGAGACGTCATGTGTATCCAGCTTCCTTGTGATAGCGATGTAGCAATTGCTGTCAAAACGCTTCACAAACTTTCCTCCTTGGTACCGTAGATATGATTGGGTGGAGAATTCCGTCAGGGGTGCTGGCGGGGTAGGTGGCACGAAAGTTGTAGCTCCATGGAACTGAGGGTCAGTGAATTGAGCTGCCTTGTCATTCGCAACAGATTGCGGCGCATCGGATTGAGGGGTAGGAGCTGACGTGTCTTCATGGACACTGGGCGGTCGAGTCGTGCGAGAGCTCCTATGACCCTCATTGTGTACCGCCCAGTGCTCATTCGATGGTGTTGATGGACGTTGACTATCATTGATGGCCTGCCTTCGCGAGGGATCTGGAATG
The DNA here is from genome assembly GCF_014066305.1 of Letharia columbiana. Taxonomy (NCBI): domain Eukaryota; kingdom Fungi; phylum Ascomycota; class Lecanoromycetes; order Lecanorales; family Parmeliaceae; genus Letharia; species Letharia columbiana. Next base: position 1,426,969 of record NW_023501040.1, on the reverse strand, counting down.
TTTCTTCCGAACCTTGCCACGAAGGAATCGCGGCTTCTATACGTCAGCAACGCCGACATGCGAGCAGCCCCGAGCCCTGCTGCCGGTGGGTCATTGAACGCGTAATAACCGTCTTCGTATTTGGGATCACAGTATATGCTTTGCCGCTGCGCCTCGCCCCAGCTGATACACCAAGCGCTATGACAGCTTGAAGTTGCTATTGGTACTATTGCTCGAACGTAGTCGATGCCAAAGTAAGCATATTCCAGGACCAGCATGCCTCCCATAGATCCACCAACAGCCGCTGCAATTTTTTTCACACCCAGGTCATCGAGAACGAGCTTGTGTATGCTGCTGTATGTCAGATATTATGGGAGAAGTCATGTAAGAAGCACGTACTTGACGTCGTCCCGGATCGTGGTCAAAGGGAACTCGGGGCCGTAACGCTCGCGGTTTGCATCTCCGTGCACACTGGTGACAGGACTTGCACTTCCGTAGGGACTTCCTAAGCTGTTCAGACAGACAATAAAGAACCTGGTCATATCGAAGGCACGTCCATGCCCTCCCATCAGTGGGCCCCACCAATCAGCGACATCGGCACTTCCAGACAGAGCATGGCATATCACCAAGGCGTTACCTCCCTCTGGAGCCAGTCTCCCCCGAGTGGTATATGCGACTGGAACATTGCGGAGAGTGACTCCAGACTCGAGGGTGAAGGATGGTACGATGGCGATGTGCTGATTGGGAATCAGAGCAGCGAATGGGTTCTCAGGCTGGCTGGAGGCTCTCTCTACGGGATTTAGCATTCGGTCGAGACATAAGACTTAGGGCGTTTGATACTGACGGAGTCGCTGGGTCAATGGAACATCAGTGGGCCCATCTCCCTCTGCTGTCATCTTTGAAAGATGGAAAATAGATGCATGTGTGACGGCGGGAAGGATGGGGATGTGGTGCCCCCACTCAGTCGGAAGTCGCACGGGCGTGGCCGCTTGAGCCACCTTCGAACGACCTTCTGCCTAGACATGGCGCGATCTGCTGCCTAAAGTACCTTAAAGCCGTGGTGGCCGCCCTCCCTAAATTTGGGCCTCCACTAGCTAACTTGAAGCACTAGAGTACCTAAGCCAGCCGCCCAGTGTTACTTCACTTAATAATAATTAATCATAAAGTTTCCTTTTCTGCTCCAGAATTTATTAATCTAGGTGAACAGCTTCAGTGCCCGGAGTACTTTCGTATAGTTGTTTGGCCTTTTCAAGAGACATTTGATTGGGGTTTTTTCTTTCCTCCTTTAAACGGGATTTCTTGCGCAGCATTCTGTATGTCTACACATCTATCGGGCCAGCGTAGCTGATTCGACAGTGTTCTACGCAAGAAGCTCTTAGTGTCTGGACCGCGAAGATCCGATTGCTTCCATCATGCTGCCGGTGTTCGATAAAATTGATTTCTTCGCCTCCTACAAAAGCTGGAGGTGAAGCATCGGTAATTGCAAAACCTCCGAATGGTCAAGTACCAGCATCGCGGTATTCTTCCTGGCTGTCCCACCCATCGATCCCTTTATAACAGATTTGAAGTCCCTTCGCCCTGCCCCTCTAATTATATTGCCCCAGCAGCTCTATCTCCCCCTTCATCAGCAGCAGCAGCATCCTCGCCCTTGTTTACCTTCCAACCTACTCCAGCGCATTTCATCTCCCCCCTCTTGCTCTCCGAGCTTCCTCTAGCAGCAGCGTTATCGGCCTTACCTCTTTCGCAGCTCCCACTCCAGCTGCAGAATTAACATCCTCGGCTCCGTAACCAACCTGCTCCAGCGCAGCACCCTCGGTTCCGATTCCGATCTGTTCCAGCGCAGCATTACCGCCTTCGCTTCCCCCGAACTTCCTCCAGCAGCAGTAGCATCAACGCCCTAGACACCCTTTCAACATCACCTCACACAAAGACGAATCTCTACTGGCCACATTGCGCAAGGATAACCAATCCTTGCACTGATCGTCCACGCAATTGCTTCTTTTTGTTGCTCGTGCATACGTGAACCGAGGAAGCCAGGCAATTTGGGTGCGAGGTCAGCATTATGGCTGCAGCGAACGCAGCTGACTGCCTTGAGCTTCCCGCAGTCAAGCGAAACGGGATGCCTTTTCCGCGCTAAATGTCGGTCTAGAAGTCTGCTTCTCTCCTCTCCCCGTCTCACAAGTCACAATTCTTGTGCGTCCAGTTCGCATTTATAATTCTTATCATTATTATCCCTTCGATGTGACGCTTATCACACCACCAACTTCCAAGACGGTGTAACACTTAGTCCGATGGTCCGATAGATAAATCCTCAGTTTGCCAGCCTACTACCTTTCTACCATTTTCGAGTCGCTTTATTTTCCATGATACCAAGGTTGTAGCTGCATGTCAGCTTACCTGCTTCTGCATTGGAGTAGAATTCGTCAATCCTACCTTACCTTATAGGGATATTTTCTGATTTCCTTTCCTCCGTTCGAGGCCCGGGCCCCGCGCGGCGGCGAAGGATTCGTGCCCCCCCGCGGCTGAGGCTGAGTGTTCGACTTTCGTACTTGAACATCTTTCTTTCGCAACAAAGGAATAGATGAACTGCCTGTTTGTGCGTACACACGCAGTTTCCAGCACCATATCACAGAGCATAGTTCATCGGTGCAATGTCGCCCCAACTTCCCCAGCATGTTCCTAGCCTGGCTCATGATATCATCATCACCTGTGTAGTCTGTCCAATAGTAACCGCAGTTATTGTTTGTATCAGAGTCTGGACCAGGATATTCGTCACTCATAATCTTGGTTGGGACGATTATGCGGCCATGGTCACTTTGCTGTTTTCCATAATTTTCAGTGTTGTCCTTGGCGTTTCCACGCGATATGGAATGGGTCTTCATCTCTGGGATGTAAGTTCAGGACCCGAGTCTTTACTCTTCAACCACAATCAATCACAATCAGTGTCGTCGTTCCGGTCATGGGATATGTCTCACAGGCAAAGCCTCCCCTTCAGCACCATCCGAGTCCCTAGACATCTCTCATCATTCATTTCCATGTCTCGATGAGGGAATGCTGACTCCAATACTCGCGATAGATGACACCGGAGCTGGTGTCTGACCACGTTAAAGTACGAATACTCGTTCCCATGGTATTCCCCAAAGCCCTGGCTGATGGGTCCCACCACAGTGGATATACATCTCCTCGGCCATGTATCTACTCAGCATCCTCGGCTATAGAATAGCCCTGCTGCTGATGTACCTCCGATTGTTCGGGGTCAACCAGTCTTTCAAGTACGCAACGTGGGCCGTGTTGGTCTTCGTTACTGGCTATTTATCCGCCAACTTCATCACCTTGCTCTTCGGCTGCACGCCAATATCGAAATACTGGAAGCCTGACGAACCCGGCCACTGCATTGTTCTCGTTCACGCTGACTATGCCTACGGGTCAATGAATGTCATTTCCGATGTGTTACTATTTCTTCTACCTTTGCCGATGGTATGGCAGCTGCGGCTGTCTCCTAGAGAAAAGTTCGGACTGGTCTTGATATTCATGAGTGGGATCGCGTACGCCACTATCCACTCAAATATTACAAACGGGCAGACTAACCTCCCCGCAGCAATTGCGCAGTGACCACCGTCCGATTCGCCCTTCTAGTCCAAAACCTCAACGCCCCCGACACCGCCTGGCTCGACGCAAGGACCTTCCTCCTAACGTAAGGATTCCGCCTTCTTCACCCCCCCCCCCAACCCAGACCTTCCAGCACTGATCCTCTCTCTTCTCTACTCGTACAGCGCCGTCGAAATCAACACGGGTCTGATCTGCGGCTGCATGCCGGTCCTGAAACCCTTCTTCCGCCACCTCCTCTACAAAACGCCACCGGATCGGTCGCCCCGGCTTTCCGACGCCCGGTTCGGCGCGGTCTGGATGGGCAAGTGGCCCGACGACCAGACCCGGGGCAATTACCGGAACTGGATCGAGTTGGAGCACGGCAGCGACAAGAATTTGGTCCACGTGATCGTGGACTAACGGGTTTGGCGCGGGGGGGGGTGTGGATGGGGTAGCTGGGAGTTTGCCCAGTGGATCCAAAAGTCACTTATGCGAATGTTTTCGAACGAGGGATCTAAAAACTTGGTCGAAAAAAAAAAAAAAAAGCCATGCACGTGTCAGAAAAATCTCGGAACGATGGTGGACTGAGGGGGATTTGGGATTCGGGAGCTGGGAGGTTTTGCCCGGCGGATCCAAGGTCGTGTACGCGTACTCTAGGCGATTGCTTGGGAAAGAAATGAGGGATCTGAAGGCTTGGCGGGATGGTGTTCTGGACTCTGTGCGGTGGAAAGGCGTGCGGACGTGTAAGAGTAATGTCGGATGATGAGTTGGTTGGTTGGGAAGGGTCTATCATCCATCACTCACTCACTCAAGGGGTCGGCGAAAGGCAACAGCCCGTGGTCGATTGGCCCGACGGGCTTTTGGCAAGCTGTGGAGGAAAAGTGGCGGTTTGGATTGTGGATCTGTTGTTACTGTATAGGCTGTGTCCTTTGATAACCTTGTTTATAATGTGAGGGCAGGACACGTTCATTTTGTATTGGCATAGAATTAATGCTAGGCTATTGAACGTAACGCATGTACACTCTCAAAACCAGTGGCTAGCCGCTATTACTCTTAAGAATGAGCAGCAGCTGGCCACGCTGTGTGTGTGTCAATCCTTTGACAAAGTCCATGACTCCATGGGTATCATGCCGCTAATTTTTTGCGTCTGCCTAATAAAGAATGAACGCCCTATGAAATGCTCTTGTAAGGTCACTAACCCCCCATGCTCACAACTCCATTGTTCCAACGCGGCCTCCAACCTCACCCGTGCCACCCATCGCCCCCTGCATGACCCGTCTTTCAACAGCTGCCACCATCTCCTGACCCTCGGCCCGGGTTCCTACCCACGCCTTGAGCTTCATGTGCAGCAGTGTAAGCACATCATGCTTAGCAGCAGCAATCTGATACACAGCGCTCTCAACATCCCCCCGGCCTCCGCTCACCAGATTGCCGAAACTTTCAGGTGGCCTCATCAGGTACGGGACGACTATGCCAAGAGCTGGCTGACTCATGATGGCCTCGATTCCTGACTTTGGAAGCGATGCAGCGTTACACTTGCTGGCTAATTCCCCTTCCGATGGAAGTCTGAACGGGGTAGAGCCCGAAGGTTCGGTATCTGGAAGTGGTGACCATTTCGCTGTAATGACCGCTCCGATCAACGAGAGAGCCGACAATGCGCTCTCTTTGAGCGCCACGGTATCAGCTGCAGCCACGACACGTCCCCAAAAAGTCGAGATGTTTTCCATTTCCAAGAAGTAAAGTGCCCTTGCAGCGGCTCGTTCTTCGGGCTTACCCCCGTGGCTACCATGCAGAATGTGAGCCAAAGCCGCAAAGGCGTCCGGATTTGCGGGCTTCACGGGTATCAAGAACAACGGAGAGCTGGCCTGTGTCCTCGGTATGAGCATAACACGTGGGAGAGATACCAAAACACGAAGGTCGTGTTTGGGGATCTTCCCCTGCGCCCACTGGATCGAGGAGGTGTTCTCGACTGCTTGTGTAACGCGCGAGAGGATGTGGCCCGCAAGCGGTGACGAAAGTAGGTCCTGAGGAAATGTTGAGCAGTAGGTTGAAAGGTATTTTGCCGACGAACCGTACAGATACGTGAGGTCCAGTGAATCTTGCTTCTCGGGTTCAAGGTAATATGCCAATGCACGGTCATGGAGTCCATTGCTTCGTAGGAAATGAAGCGCATATGTGTGGCTTGTACCCAGGTAGTTGGCATAAAATTCAATCAAGGTCATATGCATTAGCACATCGTCCTGGTATTCAACCATATGAATGGCTGCAAAGTGCAGCAGCCCACCGTTATTGACACCGAATTGTTGCTCAATCTCTGGTATCTGTGACGTCCTCACGGGACTCGAGTCGATCTTTAGGAGCATATCCAGCAGTCTTGCCTGAGAGACCGTCTTTTCTCTCTTGGACAGTGGCCCTTCCTGACCTGCTGTGTTGAGGCTACAGATCGAAAATATGGAGCCGTAGATGTCTCTGTCACGCAAGATTCTCCTCCAGATCAGGCCCTCATCCATGATCCCACTGTCACTCATGGTATGCTCCCCTTCATTTGCCAATAATAGCCCCACTATCACGTCATGGGCCCGTCCTGCCACTGCCGTATCTGGGGTGCACAGCCATAGTTTGACCAAAGCTGCCACCACGTCAGCCTTTCCAGCCACTATATCGATGTCGCTTTTCCGGTACGTCGCCTTCTCGAGGAGGGAGAGGACCGCGAGGTTGATGGAGGGTAAGGAGGATGTAAAGCCAGCTGTGAAATCGACCGGTGGTTGGATCGTGAGAACGCGTGTGAAGTCATATGTCGCCGGCAGGGCGAGGACGTTGATGAGGTTCGTTACCGGCGTAGGGTCTTGCTGTAGTGTTGGGAGGAGGTTCGAAAGCTGGTTGAGGAGGGTATCTCTCCATGATTCTTCAATCGTTTCTGGTAGCTTGCTATCAGTACATACGAGTTCCAGGGGCAGACAGCCCCAGCAGCAGCCGTCCACGATGGAAATGCGGCCACGTGAAGTCCTGAAAACAAGCGCCACATACCAGTAACCTGCCTGTCAACGTGTTCCAGTAGCTTGTCATTCAGGCTTTTGCTAGGATCGTTTCGTACTTCTTCCAAATGGGAATGCACCTGGCCTAAAAGCGCTGGGAGAGCCATGTCGCGTCGTCGTCACGGTGTGATGACGAGGAAACGAGTAGGTATTTTGCAAACACGCCTTCCTCTTCCTCCACAAAGCAACCACAAATCAACACGTGACGGCGAGCATGGAGGCCAACAAACTGTGACCATTAAAGCATGGCCTGAGGTCTTATTCACAATGCCGGGCATTTACTACTACAAGCGCGACAAGTACCCGCCAAGATGGAACCAGCTGCAGTGAGTGGATTGGATTCAGCCCCGCCAGTGTCCCCGACCCCACTATATAAAGTGACTAAATCATACCTGCACGGAATTTTGCTGAACCATCTCAAGGCACGATCGTTGGACGCAAAACCACTACGACATGGCTGGAGCTGCGAAAGCAAAGCAAGGTCCCCGCATCAAAAAGGAAGGCAAAGGCGACCTCTACAGAATCGGCGGGGTAGACCTCCCCTGGGACCCCGAACTCGATCTCGACAAGCCCAAGCCCACGCCTCTATACCCTGTACTCAATTCACCCAATCCCTCCTTCCGACCACCCCCACTGATACCTGCCCAGGCCTTCCAAATCCCCAAGCCAAAGCCCCTGACCGAAAAGGAGAAATCCCAAGTCGCCCACTTCCGCAAATTGCGAGAAAGCATCAAAAACGGCCCTCTCTACACCGTGCTCGGAGACAATGTACGAGTGGGCAAGTCTGGGACGTCGGCTGCCGCGGCGTTCAATCCGTTCGAGGGGATGCCGAAGTATAGTCAGAGGTATACGAAGAAGAAGAGGATGATTCCCAAGTTGGATACGAGACCCTACGGTTCGTGCTGCTACGGAGACAGATTGGTGCGGGTAATGTGCTGAAGGGGATTTAGTGCTCAAATTCTTCCCCAAGGAACTCTGGTCCACCATCGATCCCTCCGCTACCGAAACCAACGGCGTCATCAACACGGACACCAAAGGCAAATCCTTACAACTCTCTGGCTACGAGAAAGACGCCGAGATGTCGGAGGACGAAGTGGATGTGAAGGAAGAGAGGGACCCAGATGATGAGGACGTGCCGGAGGGGGAAGAGGTGGATGATGAATTCGATGACGAAGAGGATGGGGGTGATTACAATGCGGAGCAGTACTTCGACGACGGAGGGGATGATGCTGGGGACGACTATGACGCTGGTGGTGATGAAGGGGGAGGCAGTTATTATGACTAATGGAGGTGAAGGGATTTCTTGGTTCAAGATGCATAGCGAGGAGTCAAGAGTGTTGCAGGACCCGGCATAGGAGCGAAGATACCATTGCTAATATTTGGAGTCAATCATACTTGGTCTACAAACATGCCCCTGCGCCCGAACGCCTGCCCCGAAACCCATGACACCAAGTACGCTTCCATTGTATGCTTCTCGGTCACAAATGCTCACAGAACCTTGATGCTCGATATCCACTGCCATCACCAGGTCCTCTTGCTCCACCTTTCCTGCTCTCGACAGCGAATCCCTCAGCGGCCCTGTTCCAAACCTCATCCCGCCAACCGCACGTGTGGCTGCCAGTCACAGGGCCCATGTCACTGAGTCCAGCTCGACGCATAACGGGGTGCTGGCCAAAAGCCTGGGTCTTCTCCCTTGGCCTCGGCGAAGATACCCTCGGAGCCGGACCCGCCTTCCTCACCAAGATATCCTCCATCATATTCCCACATGTGACCATGGACCCCGTGACATCCTCATTCGCTTTCCCATCATCCATCTCCAACAACCTCCCAGCCTTGCTCTCCCCCTCTCTCCTACATCCCTCAACAGCGACGCACTTCTCTTCCTCTTCTTCCCCCGCACCGCCTTGCTCGGTCGAGGGCAGTCCGACTCCGAGTCATCAACGAACACGTCGCTGTCGCTGTCGCTCGAATCGTCCGATTGGACAGGAGTGGGCCGGGGCGCGCTCGGTCTTGTGGGAGTGGCGTCGCTGTCTGAGTCCTGGCCCTGTTCGGAGGGATAGAGAGTGTAGGCCTCTTCGACGCGCTTCCTGGCTTTCGTTGCTGCTTCGCGCTGGGGTCTGGCGCTCATTGCCGGAGCTGAAGCTCGCGCGGCTGAGGAGGAGGAGGGATTGCTGTTGGGGAGATATAGTTGTTGGCAGAGGATGTGAGTCCCGCGGTGGGAGGTGCGGACGTAGAGGGAGCGTAGACTCGGCAGACATATTTCTTGGTGGTGATCGTGACTGGCGAAGATCAGTTGTGTGAAGATTGCGAGGCTGCTGGTTCTGAGAGACGCGAGCTCCATTGTGGGAAGCCGTCAGTATTTAATACCTGCGTAGCGACTGAACTACGAAGAAGACAAGGTAAGACAAGACGCTGAGGGTTTCCAGATTTGTCCTGCAGTCTCAGCTGCATGTTGCCGTAGTCTTTCAGACCTGACTTACAGGGACAAAGGCTTAGTGAAACACTCTGTGATTGCAGTCTCAGACCAGAACCGGGTTTGCAGATGTGGCATTGTTGACTGACATTCTAGGCATCATTGGCCGCAATCGACTTTCCCTGTCGGGCAGACTTTCATGGTTGAGTGTGGTAAGATGTTTCTTAAATGTCCTGACTGATCCAGAGGTCTCCACTCGAACGGCAACCCGGCTGGGATGGCTAGCATGTCTCTTCTCAAGTTTGTGTATCACTATCCGTACACAAAATCCCTCGCTCTGCCCTTGACTGATCATGTTGGACGCTTGTCATACACGTACTCCGGTGGTCCTTGTCTCGATGGCTTTCCGGGATTCAACACGGCCTTCCCACTGAACCCGCAGCCTATCTTGCCGTTCGAGAGATATACGAATTGTTCACCTCTCGAGCGCCCACCATCCCCACAGTCTCAATGTCTCTTGCCGTCTCGCAAATTCTCGCTGCAGCTTTCTCTTGGTCACCTTCCTCGGCGACTTTCCTCTTTGCTCCTGCAACCGAGTGCTCCTCATCCATGCCCAACGGTATATTTTCGGCTCTCACTACCTTCGCTTTCTGTCTTATGCAAAATGGTATCTTCCCGCTTTGTCCTCGGTTCTGCCTTCTCATTTATAGATGATAATGCTTCTTAGTTAACGATGTAGTCCGTCATTGGAGATTGGGTTTTCGGTTTTGTCAGAGTTGTGGCTGGACTGGCTGTCTTGGAGCTGGAAAAGTCCTCTGATTCCGTGGCTCGTTCGATAAACAATAGCGGTCTGTGGAGGCAACGCCCTGAAGGTTTTAGTTGCTGCTGCTCGCTGTGGCGCCTCTTGAAGCAGCGATGGCATAGTTGTGGACTCTAGAGGTGATGATGTAGAGGAAATGGGCTCGTTGTGGGGTTATGAGGAAGCTGATCAGAGATCTTGGGAAAGCCGCTTTACTTGTCTGGAGCGGAAGATCAGTATCGGGACATCAGGAATATCCAAGCATGCCACGTAGACTTACTTGCATGTCTAAGTTATCTTCTAGAGACACTTGCGGCTTCACATTCGCAGTGAGCAAAGCCGCAAAGACTGTCTAGAATGGACACATAACAAGACGTGAGGTTTAATTCAATTAGCCAATTCCATATGATCGGTACGGAAACACTTTTGGGAAGGGAAGTCCGTTTCTGCATGTTAACACCGAGAAGTCTCTCTTCCCCCTTAAGGCTCATTGCTCAAGCTAAATGCCAGAGCTTCTACCAGTTTGATCTCCTCTTCATCTATCCCTCCCGTTCTCATCACTTCGATGAGGTCTTCCTCCGACTCCGTTGGCCAGAAATCGTCTTGTGGTTGACCTGTGACTTCGGCGTTACTTTGAAGCGGGCGTCTCAGCGGCTCTCCGGGCGTCCCAGTTCGTGCGTCTCTGGATCGTTTCTCCACGCCCTTGCCTTTCGATAGACCTGTAGGATCATATCCTCGATTTTCAGCTCTACATTGGATTCTGCTCATGCATGCCACCTCTCCAGGCAATGGAGGCAGGCCTCGCCTAGAACGTATTTCTTCGAGTCGTTGCTCCGCCTCTTCCCATTTAGTTCGTTCCTCGTCATGTTCTGAGGGTTCTCCACCCGCTAGGTAATCGTCTTCACCTAGTTGTAGGTTGTTGCTCCTTGCCCTTACCTTTGTCGAGTTTCCGTGCAGCAACATGCTCTCTCACATTCTCCAGTTGTTGCTCCTTGCTTTTGCCGTTATCATGTTTCCGTGCTCCCTCAGGTTCTTCGGTCGCTAAACCACTCGCCCCGCGTAGGACCATGAACTTCCAGACATACTTTCCAACAATCGTTCTCTTTTCCTTGGGCCAAAACCCATAATCACCCAGATCAATTGCGTAGTCACCGACTTCTTCGAAGCCATCTCTTGTACAGATTTCGAGCGAAGTACGGAGCTTGCACCCATGTAGCCCATTCTGTTCCGACCATAACTCGACGGCGTGCTCAAGCAAGCCATTTGCGACGCCTGCCTTTTGGAAATCTGGATGCAAGACAAGTGTGTTAATAATGCAATGATCGTGAGGAAGATGTTTGGCCTGCAAACTGGAAGAAGCCTGCTTGATCGTGTCCCAAACGTTGCTTTTTTTGCCAGCGCTATCGAATTGCCACAATTTAAGTATGTGCGAACACATTGCCGTCCATTCCAGTCTTGCTCCATAGTCGGCCCTGTTTTCCACTTCCTTTCCCTCGATATCAAAGCTTAACGCTACCCACCCCACGATCTGGTTCGACGATTGTAATCTTGCGAAGAAGAATTCATAGTCCTTTCTTGTGATTAATTCTTCGATTGTCCTCGCCATTGTATCTTTCCCAAAGGGGTACAGGTACATGACTTGCGCGAATTTGTCAAGTTGGTGTAGTTCATGGTGGAGAAGGATCAATTCGTCCACACTAGGTCTGCGCCTCCACCAGTCCGTTCTCGCCCACCGCGAGATGTCCACTGGTACTCTGTTAGGCATGGTGAGCAGAAGTAACGGCTGCGAGTAGCCGAGTGAAAATGTGCTAGAAAATCGAATTCGAGGTGGATGTAAAATGTTCCGGCGAACACTTGGCGAGATTCTAAGCTGTCATGCTAGCATTGATAGAAAGACTATGAAGAGCGATTGTTTGCTGTCTTCATTTCCAGCCAAGCATTCGGCAAACATCGTCTGACTCGAAAGTCGAGTTGGAAAATTGACGCCACGAGCGCAAAAACGTCTTCGGGTATGTTGTATTGCCACGTAAGGACATGCACTCATTGTCGTCACTCGTCGAGTGACCCCCAATCTGGAAGCAATCACATATCTCATCACGAAGATCGACTTAAGCTGATGTCCTCACACTAATGCAGGATGACCACATCATGGCATGGTTGGGCATCATGGCGTTTAGAGCAGCTTTGGTGGCGACAGTGAAGCAGCAACTCAGATCAAGACCGGTTTCTCTTATCCAAGGATGATGTCGAATTTGGGTTCAAAACTGGTATGGGACTTGTCTGAAAATCGAGACGACCCGCACAGTCTGGTGGAGATGGATTTCTAGTAAACGCACGGGAACTAGAAACTGTGGCTGGCTCAAGCCGAGCTTCAAATCTTACACTCTGTATCAGCAGATGAGTACACAATTGTTGGACGTTGGAGACCAAACCAAGGGTTGGGAGAAGCCGACAAGTCTCTGTCCTTCCAGCGATGCCGTCTGACCGGCAATCTTGTATCCACTATGACTCAAAGCACGAATTTAACTGCTGTGACAAGCCAACCAGAGATAGCTTTGGCTTGGAGACTTTTTGTACCGACGATGCTTCCAATTTGTAGATACTGACAGAAAGTCGTGGTAGGACGGGAAAAAAGCGAGATGCTCGAGACGCACACGTGACTCTTCTCCCGAGGCCTTGGCGGATCACAATTAACCAATCTTGATTTCTTTGGTGATGCACAATACATGCATTGTGAGTCGTAGTTTAGCGGTCTCGAGAGACTTGATGTACGCAAAATATCCCCGGTGTGGTTGTCTCTCCTGGATTTTATACATCCTGCACCTCAAAGTCTCGCGGTATCTACTTCAACCGTTATATGATCCACGTTACATCTGGACTAGAATGGCCAAATTCGAGAGGTAGACAGAAGTGGAATATACCTATGACCGAGGACATGAGTACTTAGAGAAAAAGCAACATAGCTGCCAAAGCAAAGACTCCGATGACAGGAGTGGTCCCTCTCGCAAAAGCATCCTTGGATTTCAAGACAACGGTCGGACCGGTGTGGCCTGCAATCCAGCCATGTAGAGGGCTATAAATTTCGATCATACCGGTGATAAGAATCCCTCGTGCTTTTTGTAGTATTCCTTTAGACAGATGGGAAGGGCATAACTTCGATCCTGATAGAAGCCATTGTTGGAGGTCTTTTTCTGAGAGGTCATTGAGATGCTCTATCCAGTCCACGGGTCCATTTCAGTATGGGTTTGTACAACGGTATCGTTCGAGGTAGCAGGTTCCTAGACAAAGGGAAGAGGTCCGCAATATTTGCTTTTCCATCATCGCCTCCCCAACGAACACACGAAGGACTCCCGTAGAAAGTCTCGACTTTGCGGTTGATGGTCTGTCAGCCTCTCAAGTATCTCAAATGGCGGTGAGAGTATGACTCAACCCGAGACGGCGCAATACGACGAGAATGGAAGGAAGAATGGCCTTGGTCTTGTCAGGTCTCGGAAGTCTTGGAATTTGCAGGAGTTTAGGGGGTCTACCGCTTACTCGTCAGCACAAACGCAGCCTCTGCTCCAAGTACATTGGATGATTTACCCCAAATCCGAAGTTTTCTGCGTAGTTTCTACCAACATCTGCTCATCATATTTTCGCTCAAGTAAGCAGGGAAGGGCATCAAACGCCACCAGCTACAGTACGCGTAATCGCCACCTTGCCACATATTGCCACCCACTTAGCCGAATTTTTTTCCCGTTACGGCTGCCTATACGTTCCATTTGTATTCCGTTGAACTCTTCATGTTTCCAATATTGGGTACAGCATGGCCAAGCTCGCGGGTGCCAGAAATATCCGGACACGCCAAGAAGTCTCTCCACCTTGTCAGCTGAGAGAACTCGATGATTGTTCTCTTCAAGGATAAACTTTTGCAGAGAGATCTATTGTATTAATGAGGTCCTTCAATTATCTCGCAAGAACCTTCAGCTAGGGCTCTTAATTGTGAAATTATCATCGACTTTTCAATTTTTAGATGTGCGGATATTTCTGGCACCCGCGAGCCAAGGAAGACCCACCTGCTTCTAGGAAATGCAGAGAGGTCAATGCCTTCGGCCCCAAGCCAAATGCACTAGCAAACAGTGGAGACGGAAGCGGAAGGCTTGCGAGGCGACTTTGCTATTGGTGCGACTCCCTCCGCTGCGAAATTCAATGCAAAGGCCATAACAGAAGAATGGCCGAGTTCATTTCACGAGACGTAGGCGGTCATAAAGCTGACGGGAGACCCATTTGCCGGTTATTCGCTGGCAATAGAAGCAGTCGTTAGAATTGCAAAAGTCGGTGGTGCTGACTCGAACGTCCGGTCTCGCCGAACATGGTCGCGAACCCGTGGACCAAGTGGCAACACTGATCCGAATTCTTCACCGCCGAAAACCGAAAGCTCTGGCAAAGTCAGCCGTGGGAAAGAATGCCTGTTTTCCGAAGTCTGGTGAGCTGTCCACGGACAAATCACGGATCGCGCCTTCCAACGCGGTGAAGAATTCCAGGAACAAAGGCTGATTAACCTTCATTTCCGTCTTTCGCATGATCATTGAGGCAGTCATGCTTTCAAATCAGCTGTTACTTCTTGCCACTGAACGCGGCACTGCCCCATAGGGTCGAGCACATCAGTTCGTAAGTTCTCTCTGTACCTACTCTGCAACTTTCAGCTCTCGGCGTTCGTTGCGCACAAAGTGGGCAATGAAAGTTACGATTCTAATTCGGTGTGGCCACTGAACCGGAGACAGTGGGCGATATGAAGCGAATCATTTGTTCGGCAGATCATACATGTAATGCAACGAAAAGGGGAACCAATAACAAACTGTTTGGGGACTCGCAGAAGACAGATAAACGGAACATGTACGTCTACAGCTGCGTGTCGCATGATGATGCCCAAGCGACGATCCTTGAGAAACAATTCAAGTGAGGAAGAGAGTTGGTGGATGCCTCCCATTTGTTCGCAACTTGTAGATTAACACGAAACTTCATGTAAATTTTGTAGAGTCTCAAAGTCCTATCCCTCGACTCTGGCAAAATTCCATGGGCAGGACCCGTTCGAGATACCTACAAGTAATCATGAGCCTTGCTCGTTCGGGCCCACAGGGCACGTCCACTGCAGAGCGGAAGCATGCATATTTCCCTTCTCGGGTCGGTATTCTAAGTAGATCTAGAGTCTTACCGTCGGCTGACTGTTCCGGCGCCTAAGCACAGCCTCAGAATGCCTAGCGACATAGAAATTTCTTACATGATTATAGTGTGAGGCCATTTGAGCGAATTGAGGAACTCTAAGAAGAGGACCATATTTCGCATCTTGTAAGGCGGCAATTGTTCCCGCATGCTAATTCATGGAATGGTGTAGTATTAACTTGTCTAAGCAAGATAGCGACATCTTTAAGCCACGCGTTGGACCGAGATGTCGTTCCAGCTTAGAGGGTATTTGATCCCATAATAGGTTCGATTCCTATTGGCGCTGGTACAATGGTGTAGTGGGTTTTTTATTTTCTGGCAGCGCCAATACTGCAGTGTTGCCGTTGCATCTTCCCCGAAGGTCGTGGGTTCGAATCCCAGTTGTATCTGGTCTGGCTTGAGTGCAGCAGCAGAAGTGTTGTCCTTGTCGTGCGGGGGCACGCACCTGTAGTTGCGGTCGAGCTTAGAGGGTATTTGATTCATAATAGGTTCGATTCCTATTGGCGCTGGTACAATGGTGTAGTGGGGTTTTCCTTTTCTGTTCCTGCAGAGTATTGCTGTATAGCCATAAAAAAGGGGCCGCATCTGTGGAGCCAAGTGTCACGGCAAATAGTCTTCGTGGTTGAAAGTATGTTTAGGTATTCTCTTGTTCGTAGCCTTGCCATGTAATAATGCTGTAAGGCTTCCAGGCTAGACCATCAATGCTGAGATGCTTCCTGGCTACCAGGCGTACGCAAAGTTTCGACCAGCCTTTGGCGTCTGGTATCAACGACTGGTATTTGATGGTGGAGACGAACACGCGTCGCTAGCCGATGGGCAATCCAAAATGTCTGCCAATACTGCTGTCAGCGTCCTGAATTCCACGTGAGTATATGTAGATATCTTAGCAATTCTCAGACTCTTCCAGACATGCTGCCGATGCCCAGTATTGCAGAACTAGACGCCTAACTGAAATGTGTCTGCGACCTCCTGAACTCCGCCCGACAGCGTAATGGCCCATTGCACCATTCTCATTGACCGCATGCTGTAAAAGGTTGGCCGCTTCGTCCGTAGCATACCAGAAACTCTTGCATACAGCTTGTCAAATCTGGCCTCTGCTCACCCCCAGCGATACCAATAATGAAGCAGGTCCAGCAATAGACGCCCGTTGACTCCACCATCCATACTAGATAAAGATAATCAGCAATTCATTGTCCAGGACTTTGCAGGCTCAACTTGCGTTTTTGAGAGGTTGGAGTCCCCCCCAAAGGTGTCGAGGCGACAATCATACACTAGGTGACTACAATTTAGGGGTAAGCACAACAAAATCTAGTGCCATCGAACCTCATTCTGATTTGTGTGTTTCGTCGTCGTCGAAAGTCCTTCTTGAGGTGACCCTATTGTCGTGTTGACCGCTGCCTGAAATGTGGTCTGGCGGCGTGTGAAGAACTCATCCAAGAACATCAGGGGCGGGTGGGTTGTGTTCTGCAAATTCGTGTGAAATTGGAGAGAAGAGTAACATTCTCGCCACCAAGTCCAGTTCGAAATTTTCGTTTGCCACCACCAGCCTTTGGTTGACTGACTGTGCTCATGCAGTGACCTTTGGAAGTGGCGAATGCGAAGGCGAAACCCTTCAACCTAATTTAGTATTCCAAAAGCGCGAGAGAGTGTCTGTCACCATTTTCAGCGGAACAAGATGTCGCATGCTACGACTTACGATGATTATGAATGTTGTTACCTTATCAGCGGTTGCCGCCCAGATACACGGTCAGTAAAGCGAGGTTTACTAAGACCAATTTCTCATTGAGTTTGGATCATCCTCACACCGCACATCTACAAGACTAGGTTTCCAGGAAAAATCTGCAGCTGCCGAGAAAGCTCCACTGTATCCTTGTTGAGAGACGCCACTGCAACACCAGCTGAAAATCGGCACAGCAATGCATTTCAAGCCAACGAAGCGTACGAAAGATGTCGTGGGGCCGGAGTGAGGACTCAAACGGGCCATAGGCATCGGATCTTGGTGTGGTTCTGCCTAAATGAATGGATGTTGCCTTTCAATAGTTCATTGCGATCTCCGTAATGCCGCTGGACCTAGACTTGCGATTGGAGACGTAGACCGAGGACTCTCGCGCCGCATTTCTGGCGAGCCACGATCCACGCCACGAAGATTATTCGTGTGGTTGCTTTTGAAAGAGTCAGGAAAACGTCTGCAGCAAGCCTAGCACCCAGGGCCAATACCTCCACCAGCTTCCAGAATAGGCGTCATTTTGCATTCTTGGCCAACTTTGATATTGAAGCGTAGCGTGACTGCAGATTGTGCAAGGCATTGATGGGCCCAGGTGTACATCGGTTTGTAGTCGCTAGAATCTGGGGTTGGAACTCATTGCAGGGTACAACACTCCGGTTCTTCACAGATCCGAGGCTCGTTTTGATCCCCAAAGCCAGTAACCCTTACATTAATGACCCACACCTAAGGCTGCCAGCATTTGCATGAATCAAGACGGGCTTTCGGCAATGATAGACACTCGTGTGTTTTGACTTGAAGCGATACAGTCATACCTACCATCAATCAGACCTCGCTCTCCCCTTTTGACTTCACAGCTTCGGCCAGATTTCGTTCTTGATTGAGCTTTACCGCAGAGATTGTGGTGCAGCAGACGAGGCTCCGGCTTCCTGATGGATCAGCTGAGGGCTGACGCTTACAAGGCAATCCAAATGCAGACCGCTTTTTCATTTCTATCTAAGGCACTGGTAAGACCAGCTAAGCGTCCCTGTGGAATCACGGCATGAAAAGCCTCAAACGTTGCAACCGGAGTAGAGAAAGGCTTTGGGCCAAAGGTCAAGATCTGTAGGTTATGAAGCTCGCAACTCCATCTGGGACTGGTCAAGCCGGATTGGTGCTGATACAATTGGAGCCGCACGTGCATCCTGGATGTTGTGCTTCAAGGGGGATTGCCAATTTCCATTTAAGTACAACAAACATATAGCTCACCATACGTCGTCGAAGAACAAAGGTCAACGGTAGCGCAGAGCCTTACTATGAACTGTGAAATGAGCAAGGCGAGTTAAGGCAAACAAACATCCAGCAGGATGGTCTCATATTGTGGGTTGTCTCGTAGTCAGGACTAAAGCAAGGCTCGATCCTTGAAAGCAACCTCTCGAATCGACAGCCTTGCATATTATCAGGCCTCCGCCCTTGGAGATTGCGGATTTTTGCCTACTTATTGCCTGCTTTTTCGCTCGGCAACACTAGGCGCCCCGCCAGTGGTGCGCGATCCATTTGAGGCTCTGCGAGCTTTTAATCGCCAAAAGGCATCCATTCACCATCTATATTTATGAAAGGCCAGAGCAGACGTGAATTTGCAGACGCTCACTGTCGTAAAAGACCCTGGGCCTACCTTACCAAAGTCCAAGTTCATTCGCCTCCCGACGGAGACGCCGATCAATTGCCTTGGCTAGTGGGGGCGAGCGATGAGCGACACTGACACTCTGTTCCGAAAGTACAGTCACCTGCTACATGGCCATTTCACCCCAACAGCTGCAGAATGCTGATGATAACACTCAGCCACAACATAAGCACGGGATGCTCTAGCCGGCTTCCTAGTCATCCATACGTGCATAGGAATGGGCCAGCCATCCGATCTGGATGCCAAGATTCAAAGTCGTCTACGTCCTGCCGCTGGAGGATATGGCAGCGGCTACACATGTCCAATCTGCGAGAGATGGTTTCAGGCATGGCCCAAGGCATGGAAGCACGCCAAGGAGGCTCACCAAGACTTTTTCGAGGACATAGGGTCGACAGAGGAGGTTGAGGCAAAAAAGAGGTTTCAGGCTACAAAAAAGTACGTTAACACACTGTGAGCGTGACCGGAAGTTAGCGTATGGGTCAAAGGCTTTGGCTGAGCGATCCCTTGTCCCAATCATCATAAGTCGGCTGACACACGGACCTCTAGGCAGAAGCAGCCGGACCCTAGTGAGGTTGCAATCAGTCCAGCCCAGTCGAAGCCTTCCTCCGTTGGCAATCGCATTACGCCCACCATCGAAGGAGATCTGAGGCCCTATCCTTCTAATCGACCTAATTCTGCGCCGGGCGACGGACAAGGAGATGGAAAGAGAATCGATGACTTTGGACATCTTACGATTGGCCAAAGGCGAGCCACAGGCACACATGATAGACTTGGGGATGAAAAACCTGTTCTAGAGAGCAATCCACGTAAAAGGGGAGCGGAAGGCGAGTCTGGCTCGCCAGTGCTACAACCATTAGCTGCACAAAGACCAATCTCCATGCTTGCGAGGGCGCGCCATGCGAAAAGCGGCTCTCGTGGATTCTCGATTGGTAAGGAGGAGTCCGATCTCAACCGGCAGCAAGCGACTGAGAACGACCCGGAATTCAAACGCGGTGCCCCTGGGTCAATCAAGCCACTGTGGGATCCGAATATAGATGACCCTAACACACGTAAAGCTGCCCGAAGAGATAGGCAGCCTGGTCATGTAAACAAGCCCCCTCGGCGTCCACATCCTTCAAGGGAGCCCAGGTCCAAACCAAAGAAGCCAGACGTTGTTGATGAACAGCCGAACGTTGCGGATACTCGGGAACAGACCATGTCTACTGAGCCCCATGTCACTCATTTTGATAGTTCAAGAAAAACTAGGATTTTAGCAAAGAAAGAGCCACCGCCTTCCGATGGCGACTCTCCACCCGGAGATGAACCGTCTGAAGGCTCGGAAGCTGAACCTGAGATGCTCCTACAGCCCGACACCAGGCCTATTTCTCATGAGCAGCTTGTAGTGGAAGTGAAGGGTATCTACGCTGGTTTGGTCATGGTCGAAGCTAAATGTATAGACATCGACGAAAGGCAGTCGGCTGCCGCCCAGGAAAAGGACCCATCCAAAAAGATCGACTTAAAGAATGATCAGTGGCAGTCACTCATTGCACTTCATAAACAACTTTTACATGAGCACCACGATTTCTTTCTGGCATCGCAGCATCCTTCTGCGAGTGCAGCTCTAAGCAGGTTAGCAGCTAAATACTCCATGCCAGCTCGAATGTGGCGACACGGGATTCACGCCTTCCTCGAGGTCTTGAGACACAGGCTTCCACAGTCACTGGAGCATATGCTTGCCTTCATTTACATAGCATACTCGATGATGGCTCTACTTTACGAAACGGTATCCACCTTCGAAGATACTTGGATCGAGTGTCTTGGTAAATTCCGAAGATCCCAATTCATTTTTTGTTTTACTCATTTTTTGTCATATAGGGGATCTAGGAAGGTACAGGATGGCCATTGAAGATGATGAACCCAAGGACCGCGAGGTTTGGAGCAACGTAGCCCGTTTCTGGTATAACAAAGCAGCTGACAAGAGCCCAAATGTCGGCCGGCTTTATCATCATCTGGCCATCCTTGCTCGCCCTTATACCCTCGAGCAGCTATCGCTTTACACCAGGTCCTTGACTTGTGTCACTCCTTTCGAAAGTGCCAAAGGAAGTATCATGACCCTCTTCAATCCCATTCTCAACGGCAAAGAATCAGCAACCCGTCGATCCTCATTCGAAACCATCTTCATTAGAGCACATGGGATTCTCTTTACTAAAGGCCCCGCTGATCCTTCGGACCGATTCGATAGGGCCATCATGGAACTTGAAGCCGACGACCTATTAGAGAATTACATTACGAAGACTGCTGCCAGGTTCAAGGAAGCGGGAGTCTTTGCTGCTGTTGCGAATATTGCTGCGTTGTTCGAATATGGCATTGCCAAACACGGAGTACCAAAGCCAATCCTTCGCTTGGCATTTGAGGCCTCTGAAAATGCTAATCAAGTAAAAGACGAGCAATTCGGGATATCAGATTTTGACGCTTTTATGTCATGTTCTCCCGGACCATCCGTCGAAGTGGTTACGCTGGCTTCCAAAATTGCTTTCGGAACATTGAGCATTTCTCTAAGACGCCCCGAGGACCCAAACGTTCATCCCTTAGTGCATGTATACCTTGTATTCCTTCGAACCTTTGTTGGTGTCGAACAGGCCATGAAGTGCATCGAAACCTCCGTTCCGTGGAATGGACTCTGCACCTTCCTCAATTTTCTATCTACACCGTCTCGAGCTGCGGATCCCAGCTTCCGTTCCAAAGACTTTCCGGAACCAGAGGAAGGACCTGGACGCCCACTCCCCGAGGATTTCGTTATGCGGGGCCAGCTGTACAGCCAGTGGTACTTTCCAGAGGCTTGGTTTACGGATGCGATGATCGATGATGATGAACGTACATTGGATTTGCCATCCATGGCTAAGCCGCGTGCAGACAGGCTCTTTTGGCTTGGGCACAGCATAGCTTCTGTTTGTCTGACCACAATTGCTTTGGATATTGCACTAACTCTGTACTAGGCTAAGAAATGGATACACTTTGACGAAGTGGGCAGATGCTTCTCGCCTACGGCTTACGCCAACGAGATTTGTGAATGCTCAACGGCGGAGACTCTGTCGGATCAGATTGAGATAGAATCTCAAACAGAAGCAGATTCCAACGACGAAGACAGTACGATGGAAGATGCGGGTACCATTCCCGAGACACCTCGAACCATGAGTCTCGCTCTGTCCGACTCCCAGGCTGCCTCAGAAGAGTCGACGCGAGCATCGACCCCAACGGAGAATCGCACTGAAGATGTCCCTGCCTTTGAGCGAGACGATGTTGCTGACGATGTTACGATGAAGGACCTTGGTCCTGAAAAGGCTATATTAGCAGGTACTGCGGATGAGGTTCGTAATCCAAAGGCTGCTTCATGGCCATCAAGTACTGTCATCCACCCCAGTTCACCACCTTGGAAGGCAGGAAAGACTAAACAGGAACCGGTCGATTATGCCTCGGATCCCCAGAAACTTGAAGAGCTGCTCAGGCTCAATGAGCCAGACTCTTCTGATTTGTATAAGGCATGACGAATTTCGGCATTTTTCACACCTGTAGTCATCATAACGAACAACAATGCTACGGACTGTGACTCGCATATCGGGCTTACCCGATTGGGCCTTCAACACTCATATCGGGGATTCGGTCACCGTGACTTCATGCAATGCCGCCCCTCACCGGACTGCAGTTGCCTCACCATCAGCCCTCACATCGTGGGCGAACCTGCAGAAATGGAACTCGTCCTTCATCAGGCTACAGCATTGGCTGGCATCGCATGGCTGGATTAAGCATGCAAATGTCTTTGCCGAGACCCCTACTGTTGCTCTCCTACTCAAACATCAGAAATGTCAATCTCGCGCATTTACGGGCCAACCAGACTCGGCTTTCTACACAGCGCTCATACGTTCTATACTCATGACGGCATTTCAGCTATATCCCCACTGCTTTCTTAGCCGTTAATTTGTGTATAGCCGGCGGAATTTCGGGAATAAGATTTAGAGAATGGGGGATTCTACTGGGGCCGAACCCATTGCGTGGAAAGTACATGCGCTCGAGCAGGGAACTACCTGGACTCTGAATGTCTCACATTGCCTGATGACTGCTGCAGCTTCTGGGTGGGGTCAAGGAGGGACGCAAAAATCAAGGACTGGACAATCGAGTGGGGGTGTTGCGTTAGTGCATAATACTCTAGCACAAGCCTTTGGAACGGATACTTGATGGCTTTTCGTGGCAGCCAGCGAGTAGGCTGTGGTTTGTGTAATTCAGCCTGGTGATCACAAGCTATGCAGGTAAGTACGGCAGTACCTCGCGGCTAACATTCCATCAAAGGAAGTGCTGATGGGAGAGCTGCGTATGCGTCTCGCACAGTCCCTTGCCCAGTCAATGCTGCACGTTGCCGGGGGCGACTCGGTTTCTTAGGTGCGGGTAGGAGCATATGAGGAGGCCTGAAATCAAGTAGGATATGTGGGCCAGTAGATTAGAACAATGGTGAATGTCATGAGGCTGATCACTCAGTCGAACAATCGATGTTTGATGTGTACAGACCAATCAAATCAAACGGCTGCTGTGACTTTGTTTCACGGTGGATTCTCGGTTTCTCTACGGTTCTACAGAGTTAGTGTTAAGACTTTTAATACGTCCTCGGAATTCAACGGAATCTTGGATCTGTTATCTGTATTTTTCCAACTAGCGTGAAACCCAGTTTCGACAGAGTCCACTCTCTCTCCAAGCAGAGGGAAGTCACCCCCGCGAGAAACTTATCTAAATCGATTATTTTTGAAGTCAGATCTCTAAAAAGCGTTCAAAAATTCTCTATCTAGGATTTCCGAGAATTTAGCTCGACAAGCTTGATACTCATATTCACTAGAATTTGCAACTAGGATTTGCAATGTTTAAAATCTACTTCTTAAAATTTATTATTTTACAACAACATAATTAAAAACTAGAAAGAAAAGTTAAAAGAATATAAAATATAATTATTAGAATTTTTTTCTTTTTCTAAATTAGACTGTCAGACCAGCATAGGTGCGATATTAGTATGGGTGAGGTAGAACGAGGATAATAAGGCTACCGAACTATGTAGGTGGGAAGGAGGCATGATATCCGATAACCTCCCACATGTAACAAATCCATTTTTCCTACTACCCCTCGTACCATCTCTACTACCACTCTACTCCCACCATATAATCTACTATAAATGGCTTGTATCTAGTCTAGAGACTACATAGCAACTACCCTATCATGAAATCGCTTCACACAGTCCCCTTTGCGACATAAGAAGACTTTATATACACTGCACCCCCTTAGTCCTTGGGGAAATACCACTATTACCACTAATCTCTCTATCAAAACCCCTCCCCTTAATGTCTATGCGACATTGAAATATACGTACGACTACTCTTCAAGTTCTACCAGTTATGATTACCTCGTAAATGCCCTAATAGTATAATAATAGAGGGTGAGGTAGATTTGTTACATTAGATTCGGGAGGTTATCGGATAGTAGGGATGTCTCCGCCAAGGCCCGCTAGCCATAGGGCTGAGGGCTGAGTGATGTGTCAAGGGTACGCTCGTAACATAGACTTAAATTAATAAAACTATAAAATAGTATATTAAGATATAATCGTCGAAGTTTATTACGCTATTATATAAATTAAGGAAGTGATACACGTACACCCCCTTTTTATACATGTACACTCTTTTGATACATGTACACCCCCAAATCGATCAGCTTCCGCGCGGCCGCTAGCCGCATAAAGTATAAACCCGCACATAGCCGAAGTAGGGCACACGAGACGGACAGCGAGGTAGTCGGCAGCGAGGTAGTCGGCAGCGAGGTGGACGTGGTACGCCAGCCTACATGCAGGGTAACGAGATCATATTTGATACCTTTCAGCTGTAGGAAGGCCAGGTGGCCAATAGATAGTGAATATTCGAGTACGATAGGCGTATTTCTAGTAGCAACGAGAGAGGGTAGCCAGCCAATCAGCTGTCGCCATAGAAGGACAATCCAAAGACCTCACCATCCGACGATTTGAAACCGTCTGATCTTTTAGACTATTATCAGGAGAGGCGGGAAGGCTTGCCTTGCTACCACCAAGAGTCTCGACAATACACAGATATTCCCCAGGAAGCTATGTGCGAGGTTTATACCTTATGCGGCTAGCGGCCGCGCGGAAGCTGATCGGATTTGGGGGGATGTATTAAAAGGGGGGTACATGTATAAAAAGGGGGTGTACGTGTATCACTTCCCTAAATTAATTATTATTATACTCGATTTTAAGAATTCTTAAAAATATAAAAATCGTATTTTATATCCTCTTAGAATTCTTTTTAAGTTTCTTATTATAATGCTATGAAATAATAAATTATAAAGATTAAGTTTTAGAGATCGTAAATTCTAGTAGATTATAAATTCTAGTAAATAAACTTATAGACTTAGCAACATCGCAACGAATCTATATATTCGTTTTTCTAATAAAAATAAAACCTATTAGCATATATAACGTGATATGAATATATCGATAGTTTAGTGCTATTACTTAACAGTCGCTAAAAGATAAAGATAGTCTCGTAAATAATACATTTTGAATATAGTTCTCTAAGGCCCCTTCGGTAACCACATATTTTCAAAATATGCCAACGTATATTACCCCACCTCTTGGCAAATGGAATGTGGGTTCAAAACAGCACTAGTAGACACTTGAAAATGTGTTAAATATATTTACGGTTTCGTTCGGTAACCTCGTAATCTCGCTGAGTAAGAATCGAATGTAGGTGTTAGCAACTCAGCTAAAAAGCTTGGTCCGGGGGTGTCTGCGCTTGACAGCCAGACACCCCTATTTGGACCTAAATAGGGCCCCCCAGGGCCTTCGCAGGGCCCCCGTAGGGGCTGCTGCTAACAGTAGGATAGTCGAAAAATACTTTCTCGTCAGAGACAATTGCCTTCCTACCTACCATTCAACAGTCTTATGGCTGACATACCTACTGCTGCACAGGCTTTGGCCATTGTTAATGCTTCTATTGCCCCCGTCGTTACCCCGTCTCCTGTCATAATGAGAAGAATAGTACTGAGCAGCAGTAAGAATGACACTTGCAGCTACCTCTTCAAACAGAGAGTCATCCATGACTGAAATATAGCTATTGTAGTCATGAAATGTGGCTACCAGTCATGGAAATGAAAAATATCGCTATTGCAGTCATAAATGTCCATTATTTCTGTGTGCTTAGCGCACATTGGGCCTCAAATTATGGGTCGACCCATAATTTACATATTTTCAATGTGCAATGTGGCCTGGCAAGTGAAAATATGGTTACCGAACGTAACCGTGTATTAATAGTACGCTAAGTTGAAAATATGTTGGCATATTTTGAAAATATGTGGTTACCGAAGGGGCCCTAAACTCAGGTAGCCCCTTAGCGTAGTTTTACGCCAAGCCTAATAGACGCCCTTCAACATCTCTGATACTTGACGACCAATACAACTTTCTCACCAAAGGAAGCTCGTCTGAATCACAGCCTCAAACGTCGGCTTTTCAGGCGACTGGCACCAATCACTGATCGCACCCACATCATCCAATCCTGACCATGGCCCCCACCCCAACCTCTTTGCTCTCCACCCACCAGTCCCCCTCCTCCGACCTCCACATCAACCTGCACCCTCTCATACTCCTCACAATCTCCGACTACATAACCCGCCACACGCTCCGCCGCCAGGAAACCCCCATAGTAGGTGCCCTCATCGGCCAACAGTCCGGCCGCTCAGTCAGCCTCGAGCACGCTTTCGAATGCCAGACCGTGCAATACAACGGACAGATACTGCTGCACGAGACGTGGTTCAAAGACCGATTGCAGCAGTACAAAGATGTGCATCTGGCTCCAGCTCTGGAGCTGGTGGGATGGTTCACCACGATCCCGGTGACGGGGCCCGAGGGCGCGCATGTGCCCATCCACCAGCAGATCTTACACACCTACAACGAAACCGCCGTCCTCCTCGCCTTCCACCCGGCCAGCGTGCTCGAAGAAGGGGCAGCGGTGGGCGGCAAGCTCCCGCTCACGATCTACGAGAGCGTCTACGAGAACAACGAAGGCCAAGGCATGGAGGTCGACGGCGCCGAAGCACCGCTGGAGCTGAGGTTCCGCGAACTGCCCTACAGCGTCGAGACCGGGGAAGCGGAGATGATCAGTGTGGACTTCGTGGCCAGGGGCGGAGGGAACGCCACGGCCATCGACAGCGCAGCGAAGGATACGAAAGGGCAGGCGTCGCAGAAGGCGGTTGGGCAGGTGGACAGGAAGGGGAAAGCGGTGGACAGGGAGAGTAAGGCCGTGGATGATTCGAGCATGTTGAGTTCGGAGGATGAAGAGCGTATGCGACCGCCATTCCACCCTTCACTTCCCGCAATGCCGTTGCTAATAATAGAGGCAGTCATCGCATCCCTCACCGCCCGCGCGAACGCAGTAAAGATGCTCCACGCCCGCATCCAACTTCTCAAAGCCTACCTCACATCCCTGCCACCATCCTACCTCACAACCACCACCACCACCACAGATCCCCCCTCAGACCCCACCACACCCCCAACCGACGCCCCAATCTCCGAAATCAACCACCCGCTGCTCCGCTCGATCCTCGCCCTGCTCTCGCGACTCCCCCTCCTGTTACCACCAGAACACCACTCCACGTTCCGGCAGGAAACGCTCGCCGAGAAATCGGACGTGGAGCTGGTGTCGTTACTCGGGAGCCTAGGCAGGAGTGTGAAGGAAGCGCGGGAAATGGGGCGGAAGTTCGGGATGGTGGAGGGAGCGAGCAGGGGGAAGGGGAAGAGCGGGTATATGAGCATGGCCGGCGGGGCCATGGATGATGTGTGGAGTCAGGGAGTGAATGGTGATGGCGGGTCGGGAGGTGGATCCAATGGGGAAGGCTTGAGTATGGATGGCGGGTATGCAATATGAGAAGGCTATTGGGCCGGATGGCTTGAATATTTTCAGCTCCAACAGAGGAGCAATTCCATTCCTGCATGAGAGTTGATGAAAATAAATGCATTTAGAGCGGCATAGCATCGGTTTCCACCCATCCAGATTCTAAGAGTAGCAATGCCATCAATATATGAAACAACATTTGCTCCTGTCGCTCCTGCTGCCTATCAATCGCTCAAGCTAGCGAAGTAAGCGGGTATCTCTGCGAACTTTAGTAGCCACAGCAAGTAGTGTAAAACCGAAGGAATATCTTCCACCCCATGGTTTCTCTCCGTCAGGTTTCAAACCTGCCCTACTCTGGGCCGTGAGGCACTTCGTCGCGGCTCAGTACCCATACCCACCTGGCGTCATTTCCACGCGCAGCAGATAGCGGAGCTTGACCTGGGCTATGTCGTAGGCGATGTATTCCTACTCTCTGTCAGCGCGGGGTTTCTGGGTAGAATGGAAGAGGTGAGAGCGTACGTTGTACTGCAGATAGCTAGACGCATAGTTCGCCGGACCTGGCTCCTTGGTCGTGTTAGGCTGTCACTTTCGGTCAGTATCACCCCAGTCCTCAACAATCTGGCTGGAGCAAACACATACCATCATCACCCCTTTTAAATCCGCATTCACGCAACCCGCATCTTTCCAACCCCTAGGAGCAGTAGCACCTCTACCCCAGGTGGCAATGCATCCGTGCTGTTTAGCCAATTCCGCAGCATCAGAACGGCCGATTTCGAGTTCGAGCATCGGTTTGCCGAGTTCGACTTCGCAAAGGAGAAGGAGGCCGGTGTTACTGGAAGCATGGGACTGGCAGTAATTGGCGGATTTGGAGGAAATGTCGGCCTATTGTGGTGTCAGTAATGGGATTGCATGGCCTGTTGCATGGCTTGTCGGGGTTTTATTTGGAAGGAATGAAAATGGGCGTGTACCAGGTAGACGCCCTTGCCAAACGCGTAGCCGTTTACTGGAGCTTCTGGAGGAGCGATACGAAGGCCTTGAGACAGGATACCGCCGTAGTTGGTGACTCGAGAGCCATGCCAGAGAAGACGGCGGTCGCTACCTTTGGCTTTTGCGTAAGGTGACTGCTCGAAACGCTCCTCTTCGCCGTTACGCTCGATGCGGAAGATGTCTTGGACCTGGAGATACGGGGTAAGTGTCTGGAGATTGACTGAAGCGGACAGAGCTGTACCTTGAATGAGAGATGATGGGTATGTCCGTGAGATTTGATCAGGTACTCCTGGAG
This sequence comes from Letharia columbiana, assembly GCF_014066305.1. Lineage (NCBI taxonomy): Eukaryota > Fungi > Ascomycota > Lecanoromycetes > Lecanorales > Parmeliaceae > Letharia > Letharia columbiana. The sequence goes on along the minus strand of NW_023501040.1, from coordinate 1,398,376 downwards.
GAGCGTGAATTCGTCCGAGACGATGTTGACTGAGGAGACATCAGTCAATGAGATTACGTCACAGTTCAGAGCCAGCAATGATGGAGCACTAAGAATGACAAGACCACAATCTGCTACAAGAGAGGAATCAAAGCTTACGAGGCGTCATCTCCCGCAATCCTAGCCCAGCAAATTGGCGATCGAGCGCATTGATAGCAACGTCTCCCCCGGTGTCTTTCATGATGACATGAGCAATCTGCATATCGCTCAGTGATTCCATCAAGCTGATTTCCTTCTTCAACTTCTCATCGGATGAGATTACTGGCGGTCGGTTCCGACCGAAAGCATGAGGGATGACGGTATAGAAAGCGTTACTGCAAGCTGCAATGGCGTCAAGCCAAGTCATGTTGTGCTTGCTGTCGGCGACAGATGGATCCATAAGCAGTTCACCAAGGTCTCTGAGGATCTCGAAACCCTTCTCCAAAGTGCGCTTGCTCAGCTTCCCTAGAGGTAGCTTGTTTGCGTCGTAGTCCAATTCCCGCATCGTATCTGCGAAGTACTGCTGGTTGAAGATTAACTCCATGAGTCGCTGGACGGATTTTGGAAGTGCACTGTCAGCTCGCTCGACATGGCTAACAGTGGCCCCCTTCTTCGAGGCTCCACTGGTGCTAGCAGTAGGTAGATCTTCCGCATCATCATCATCATCATCATCAGAGTCGTCTTCGTACTTGCGTTCGATGAAGGTGTAGTATCCTTTCTGCCTACTTCCCTTTGGCGCGTCGAATCTGTTGGACCAGGTGACTCCAGCTTTCTCTTTGAACTTCTTCTCAAAGGAGACCATTGCGCTTTCCAAGCTACCATCCCCAAGAGTCGTGCCTTTCCCTGATTCGCCAACTCTACCCCAGCGTGTCCAAGTCTTGTAATCGCCAGCCCCAGACACAAGAACCTGAACACGGTAGAACTTGTTGTTGTTTTCCCCTGCGTTTGTTTGGTTCAAGGCCGCATCGTAGATCATCCCATCCTCGCCAATGTATACTCGGTGAGTCCCTGTTACCGTCAGTTGGTAAGGCTTCCGCCTGGAAAGACTCGCGATCAGAAGTCTTACCTGCAAGAAGGCATCTCTCGTCCACTGGGATCAGAAGGGAGCCAGACTTTGCTCTCTGTACATCCTTGTGCTTCTTCGTAGGCGGCTGTTCCACAGCTTTGTCGACATCGGAATGGTCTTCTTCGATCGGGGTCGGGCTTCGCGGCCGCTTCCTGCCCTTACCTTTGGTGTCGTTTTGTTTGGAAGGCGCGAGGTCCATTGAGCTGGTAGCGTTGTTTTGATCAGAACCTGTTTGATCGAGTGAGAATTGAGCTTCATCGGCCCGGGTTTGGCTCTTGGTCGAAGCCGTGAGCCAGTCGAAGCTGACGATTTTGATGTCAGGCAATTTGCTAGCTTCCTGGACTTTTACAGAGACAAGCACCGAACGTTAGCTGAGTGTAGAGTGAAGGAGGAGAAGGTAGGCTGCAAAGAGCCATGTTGAGGAGATGCGGTGAGCTGAGCGAGAGGTGAAGGATGACAACAGGGAGAGATCTGACTGCTTGTTGGAGACGACCCGAGTTTTCAAGAGAGCAGATATTCAAAGTCAGGAACAGAACATGTAAAGAGACGATTGACGCCATGGGTAGTTGGAAGGATGAATAGCTGAAGGTCTCACCTTTCTCGGCCTGGGCTTCGATGTGCTTAGCAGTTGTAATAAGGTGTGTAACCCACCAAGCCTCCTCCTCTTGAGAGATCTTGGTGCTGTGTTTGCCGCCATTCTTCTTGATCAGGGCTCCTATCTTCGCTTTGCGATGCAGAGAAAGGTTAGAACTCGAAAGGTGCCTTGTTGAATCTTGCGCTGAGCGTAAAGCAGCGTGGTATGCCCAAGATTATTTGCTTACCATGCGTCTCGTCGAACTTCCCGCTCAAGGCTATTACGCAGTCTTTGAGTGGAGTGGCCATGCTTGCAATTAGTTTGTTTGTTGAATGTCAATATTCAAGATGAGGGACGGAGATGGGAAGATATATTTCCATTGTTATGGTAATCTTTTTGGCGGCAGATTTCCGCCCCTCTAGGCTTAGCGTCAGGCACCGGGTACATATTTCTTGGCGTTTTTGGAGTATGTGAGACACTGCGCAACACTCGTATCATGCAGAAAGAAGAACTTGAAGTTAATAATATAGCGAAGTAAAAGCTGTCGTCTAGTCATCCCAAAGGTCTGTAAAGACAAGCAACACACCGTAAAATTCTATGAGAAACCTTCTCTATCCGCTTTTCCATGCTCCAGGGTAAGATGCTTCTAACGGCGTGCTGGGAATCGAATGGAACTCCTCGTCCTCATGAGCTACTGCCTTAGCAAGTCCTTCATTCTCCTTTCCAATACTAACAGCAAGTCCGCTGTTCGCCTCATGGTCCTCCATCCTAATGGGCGTTTCTGCAGGCGCACGAGAGTAGTCTGATCCGCTCATTGAGACTTCATCGAAACCATCCTTCTTCGGCGACAGCCTTTCGGAATCATGATTGGGAGCTAGGTGAACTTCAGTCAGCTGGTCCTCAAGCCCGCCTTGAGCTTCTGGGCGGGAGCCTTCGCTTTCGCCGTTGATTTGATCATGTGGTCGACCACCGAGATTGATACCCAACCCTGATTCTTCATGGTCTTGTGCAAGAGGACTTGTGGGTAGATCGAGACTAGCGCTCTTCGACCCTGAATTCCGGTAAGGACTTCGGGGTGGTAGAGCCGGTGGTATCCTCTTAGGTATGGTAACCACCTTGGCTTTCTGGATGACTGGCATCTCGCGGGCTTCTTCCTCGTGACTATCCAGATCATGAACAGGCTCACCATCGTCAACATCATCTGCAAGGTTCTGTGACGTCTTCGTGACTGGGCTATGGCTTCCTGGTCCTTTGGCTGAATCTGCGAAGGTTGGCATCTGCAGTGGCTCAGCGGTCTGCGTGCCCCGATCGATGCTGGCAATGCTGAGCCGACCACTGTCTCTTCTGGAATCTCTCTTTGCGACACTGTTCTGTCGATTGAAATTGCTGAAGATTGGGCTGTGTGGTGAAGGTTTGTATTCAAAGGCATCGCTGCTTGGCCTACCCTTTGTGCCAGCTTCTGTGATCTCCTTGATCTCCATACCTTGCTCCTCTAAGGCGTGGACTCCATAAGGGTCTGGGTCATCTTCCGAGGGTGGCAGACCGAACCCCGTACCTGGATCATCCGCCACTTCAAAGTCCCCAGGTGTAGGCTCGGCTGGTGCTATCAAGCCTTCATCGACATTGTCACCCTGAGCTGCCTTGATCGTAGCCATGAGTGTCCGAGTCTCGTATGGGTCGTGCCTGACTTTGCCTGCTAGGATTTCCGCAACAGACAATTTTTGTCCGTAAAATCTCTCATTCTCATCCCCTCGCTCGATGATCAATGTCCCATCGATTTGCACTCCAGCGTAGAACCCTCGACTCTTCATGTAATTGAATACGGGTGCCTGTCTCTTATGCAGCTCCGTCTCCAATATCCCACCTATCCCAACCGGCCCAGCCACGACACTGATCTCCCCTCCAAGCGTAGCCCGTACTTTGGTGAACGCTTCCAGCGCCTTCTCCGTGTTGATGACCACCACGCAATCGTAGATGTCGACACCAACCATGAATCCTAGGCCTGCGGTGTGTAGTAATATGCCAGAAGGCGGTGACCAACTGCCATCCTCCTTCCTGCCAACCAGAATCCCCGATCCTCCAGCTCCACTGACCCACAAGCCTGTCCTCATAGTTGTAAAGATTGCTAGCCCCTTCGCTCTCTTGATCACTTCCGTCGGTATCTTCTTTATTACCCTCTGTTTCCCGCTAGGCTTATCAGCATCAATGACACCGTTAGAGAGGTGGTTCTCGTCCTCCACATAGAAGCCATCTTTGCAAAAACTGCGCAGGATTCGCGCAGCCTTGTCTGATTCTTTATCGAGCGTAGTTGGCCAGAACGCTTCCGATCCTAATTTGTTTGAGAGTTTGTTCACCGGAGCACCAAGTTTGTCGACGAGGTTGTATACTTTGTCGAAGCCTTGTTTTGAAGTCGTCTTAGTCGTAGACCAGCTAGGAAGCGCAGGGAATTGGATCGGCATATTGGTAACTTGGCGGGTATCAGAAGTGCAGCGCAATTGGTTGGAAGCGCATTAGAGATTACCTCCTTCGCATGGAAGGCGAAGAGCTCTAAGGATGCTCGAAGAAAGCGATTGTTTAGCCTCCACGGCGCAATGTTTGCTCAAGGTGTACTGTTGTATGCGATGTCTTGGAGAATTCGTACTGCAAACGCCGATCTTCCGTCTGCTTCTGCTACTCGTACCGTGTTCCTTCCGGCAGACACCGAACCACTCTCCCATTCGACACTCATGCCAAGAGATACTCAAGCTTGAACCTGCAGCCCAATTGTTAGTGCTTTGTCTGACCAGGCCGCCCCCAGATCTTTGACCTTCAAATATCTCCAAAGATGATTCGCAGAAGCGGTGAATACTAGCCCTGGTGCTCCCTCGGGAATACTTTTCGGCCATGGCTCGGAAGTCCGAGGTGCTATCCCGTATTCCCCACGTCGTCATACATACGAATCTGTCTCGAGACAATTGCAGCTCTCAAGCATGAAAAAAACAAGTTCAACATTGATGCTATGCAAGGCGCGTCTACAGCATGGCTTCGAGAGCAAAATCCTTCCTGTTCAACGTAGCTGAAGAGCTCGGCGTGTTCTCCATAGCACAATCCTCCAGAGATACTAAGCTCTTATGTCTGCAGCGATTCACGCGACTGTTTGCCTACGGAGCGTCGACGCTCATACTCGCCCTCTATCTCTCGAGTCTTGGCACCTCGGATGCTCGCATTGGACTCTTCATGACCCTCACCCTCCTCGGAGATGTCGTTATCAGCTTCCTCCTTACACTTGTCGCCGACGGGCTAGGAAGAAGGCGGATTCTCATACTTGGGGCGGCATTGATGAGTGCAAGTGGTGTTGTGTTTGCCCTGAGTGGAAACTACTGGGTTCTGGTGGCAGCGAGTATATTTGGTGTCATAAGCCCGAGGTACGTACCTTCTCGCACCTTAAGACGGAAGATGCTGATTGTCAACTAGTGGCAACGAAATCGGTCCATTCAGAGCAATCGAGGAGTCCACACTTGCCCAGCTCACGGCCAAAGAGATACGCAGCGACATCTTCGCCTGGTATACATTACTTGGCAACGCGGGCACGGCATGCGGTTCTGTCGCCTGTGGCTGGATAGTACAGGCGCATCTCAGAGGAGGAGAATGGTCCGAGACAAGTGCCTACCGAATCATATTCGGCATCTACGCTATTCTGGGAATCGTCAAGCTTCTGCTCGCTCTCATGCTAAGCGACAAATGCGAACCCGAACAGCCAAAGCAGGAATACGATGAGGTGCATCAGATGGACGACGTGGAGTTTGAAGGTCTGCTCTCGGATGACGAAGACAGCCAAGAACAGCATGTCCGATCGAAGGCACGCGCACCGCTTCCGGAAATGAAGAGGAAATCGATCTGGCCAGCAATCTCCCCTGCCTCGCGCAGTATCCTCATCAAGCTCTGTCTGCTTTTCGCCGTCGACTCTCTGGCTTCTGGTCTCGTCCCCTTGTCTTGGATCACCTATTTCTTCAATCGCAAGTTCAAAATCCCAGAAGGCCAACTTGGCACCCTGTTCTTCGCCACGAACATCATTTCCTCCATCTCAAACCTTGCAGCGTCTTCACTCGCCAAGCGAATTGGATTGATCAAGACCATGGTCTTTACACATTTACCTTCGGCCATTTTCCTCGCCCTTATACCACTGCCTAGCCATGCGTGGTTGTCCATGACGTTCCTCATCCTCCGGTCCTGCATGCAGAACATGGACCAAGCCCCCCCGTCAAGCCTTTCTTTCCGCCGCAGTCTTACCTAGCGAGAGAACGGCTATCATGGGTGTCGTCAATGTCGTGAAGACTCTCAGCCAGAGCGGTGGACCGATTGCTACAGGCTGGCTCGCAGAGATTGGGAAGTTCTGGGTGGCTTTCTTGATCGCTGGGGCGATGAAAGCAAGCTACGACTTGGCGATGCTGAAGATGTTCTTGGGCTACAAGAGCCGTGAAGAGGAAGAAGAAGAAAACAAAAGGCATCACCAGGAAACGGAGAATGGTACCGCCTGATCGATAAACGTTTGAAGGCACAATCTCTGCAAAAGAGAATCTAGATCTCGTATATTTGCCCTAGAATAAAGACCTCCCTCGCCCATCCATTGTCATCGTTCTTAACTTTCCTTGCGGTCGTCGGCTGTTTTATGGCTGACGAACGAGCCGGGCCCATTGAATTAACGTAGTAATTTCTACCCAGTTTATGATAGGCCAGCAGCAACACAACCCGCATCTCTCACCCCCCTCTAACACACCAGCACCAGCACCAAATCATCTCGTCCTCCCCCCTCAGCCCAATCCCGCAGCGACCCCATCCCCCATCCCATCCTCTCATGCATTGCGGACCGGAGCACGAACCCCGACTCCCGACCAGCTTTCGGCTCTTCCGGGTCAGTCAGCCGGAAATCACCAGCGCCTGTCCTCTTATCCTAGCACGGCTTTCAAAGTTGGAGTCTCGGCGCCTTTTCAGCACTTTTGGCTCACGATACGTTGACGATGTCTCCTTTTCTTTTCTTTTCCTGTCAAGAGACGCTACGCTACCTGAAAAGCGACGGGGGCGGTGTTGAGTGCGCCCATTTCCGGACAGCGTCAACTGCTGAAAACCGGCGAGTTTGAAGTGACCGGACACGATCCGTTCCGTGTACATTTTTGTAAGAGTATGTGGCAAAGAGTATGTATAGGGGTCGATGGAATTGAAAAAGTCCGACAGTTGCTAGGGAATAGTAACGATTTCATAACTTCTTGTTTTCAAATTCCCCTAAAAATCGTTGTTTTATCTACAAGGAATTTCCTCTATCAAACCATTTTTTCCTTCCTCTTATGAATTCACCATACCCTCTACGCATACCCCTTGCCACATCCTCTCACCCCCAAAGCAAAAGCAATACGAGGTGAGACTGCTCAGAAGCCGCCCAGGTCCCCCACCTTACGGCTCGACGACCACCCATCAGCGCGGGATACCCTCCCAACCATCGCAAGCATCCCTGCAGCACCATTGCACACGCAGTGCGGCTCACCTCCTCTCTCTCTCTCAAGAGCTCAGGGTCAGTACACGACAGAAGCGTCAGAGCGGCACTCAAGGCGAAAGCTACGTACGACCGACAGCAGCGAGCTGTTCAGTCCGCACACGGTACGCTCGCCGGGGGAATGATTTTTTCCCTCCGGTATAGCGGCGCCTGTGCCCGTTCAAAGATGGAATATACGCGGTGTTGGCTCTCAGTCGTAGCTGCGTTTGGGAGTTCGAGTCTGCGTCAGGATCTCCATGCACACATTTGGGGAGTCATCTCAATCCTCTTGGCGCGGCGTCACTGATGAGAGATCGATTGCATCCGCGAAGCACAAACCCGATCTATCAGGTCCTTCATTTAGCCAGCTTCTCTTCGAATTCAGTGCGACGAGACCTGAGATGCTTAAAGGGGAATTGAGACGGGAACGTCAGATCATGAGTGAAGGAGAGCATAGGACACTTGGGAGGAAGGTCATTATTGGTGTCGTGGGACTGCTGCTTACTTTTGGTGGTAATGTTGTTGGTGGGGCGTGGCTTTGGCACGAGGATGGTTAGAGATGAGAAATCTCTCGACGTCGAGCCGTGAACTACGACAATTAATATACTACATCGACTCGAGACAGTCTCATTCACTGTAACCTTTCATTCCCAAGACTGTCAGATGTATCGAACATTTGAGCTTGTAGGGCGAATCTACAATTATATTTCGTTGGGTCTCCGGAGCTCGCACTCCCGCAAACCAGCTGGGTTAAAACATATTTATGTAGCAGATACAGAATCATTGAGGATTTGCGCGGGCCACAAGGGGCAGGTAGTCGGTATCCTGTACTAATTCTTCCATGACAAACTCTTGTGGTCGGCTACACGACGATCAGCAATTTCTTGCTAAATCAACGGGATCGACAACATCAGATGCTTATCCAGCGGGCCATGAACGTCTTCGTTATCTCCTTGGCTTCATCTACCAGGCCTAGCTCAAGCATGAGCTGCACGCTTCCCCGAATGCCAGACTCCAAGGCGGAGGCAACTAGAGATCAGTCAGCAATTTTGTCTTTCTCGAGCAGGACTTGGTTCTTGTAGCATACTCCACGCGTGCGTATAGCTCGAGGCGAGTTAGCAGGATGATTTTCAATGAAGCTGGGATATGGACTTTGTCGGAGAAGCGGATGGCTTACCTCGTATGTTCCCCAACAAAAATCATCTGCTCCAACGTCAGCCGGCTTACCATACAAGTCTGCAGGGAATTCACTTGCATTGTTCTCCGTCTTGAAGTAAGCGGGAATATACAGCTCGTGCATGCCAATGGATGGCGACGCCCAGCTGGCGCTCTCCAGCGGATCGAGCACCCAGCATCTCCTGTTATATTTGCCGGTGTACTGAATCCGCGCCACGTCTCCATGTATCTCAATCATCGCGTTCAAGACGTACTGAACATGCTCTTCTTCCGTCAACGAAGCAAACCGAAGACCGAAGTCCCCATCTGTATAGCTCGCCAATATAACGCCTGGGCCTGTGGCATTGAGGTTATAGCTGGGGTAGCAAATTTCGCCAATACCTGGAATATCTGTCGTAGTGGAACAACTGCCAAAGATTGGCAGCTCAAAGTGTTCCCAGAAACGTGTTTGAAATTGGAGCGCGACCTGCGGCTGATGAGCCTGGGACAGTTCTGGGAAGCTACGGAAAGCAGATTCTCACCTTGCAGACAGTGGTATACGGCACAGCACTAATTGCATCCGTGAGAGTTGGATCAAATACTGTTCTCAGTCAGCAAGACAGACCAGTTTCACGGGTAAGGAAGCACATGCAGGTGTTCGGGAACCGCCAACTTCGGACCTTGGAGAACGGCACAGCAATCATCGCATAGTCATAGGTCGCATTCTGGAATGCAACGTCGGTGAAGCTATTCTTCCATGACAGCTGGACCTGGTTGGTCTCGGGCAGAAACTCCGCTCTCTCGATCATACGATTCATGGTCGTGATAGCACCAACATGCGGATAGAACGAGTATGGCAGTCGGTTAAGCCCCTAAAACTTGCTAAGTGATGGATGCTATGCACTCAATGTTTGACCAAAGCTTACCCCGTCAATGGTCCTCCACTTTGTAGCTGAAAAGTATTCGCAGTCGTAGCTGGGGTGTTGCGTCAGCACATCAGGCTTCGCAAGTGAAGAGTGCACCATACATATCTTCCCAAAAAGAATCTCCGCCTTCTCCTGCCGCTGATGTTGAGATTACCTGATCGGTAACATTGAGCGAGTACTTGAGGACATTGTGGAAGTAAGCAAACTCCGACCAGTCGTCACCTCCAAGACCATCCAAGCCAGTGTCAAGAAATGCCTTGTGGGCTGTGAATTGATTTTTTGCTGCAGCCGCCATGAGAGTCGGATCGCAGACTATATCGTTGTAGGTGTTTGTCAATTTGGTGACAAGTGGATCGATGGGGATTTGCGCAGTCAAATTCTTGTTGTTCTTCGCCTCAGTGATGGTTGGCGGTAGGCCATTCGGCTTCTTGATCCCGTGGAAATATTGTAATCCGTTCGGGTTATTCTGGATCCAGGGAATGAAATTTACGGTGAAGTTTGTATGGCCTTTGTTCAGCGTGTTCATAAACTCGGCAAGCTGGAAGGTGAGCTTCATGTCATTGACTTGCAGCGTCTCGTTTGTTCCCGCATATTGGATACTCTCCGGGAAGCGCATAGGTCCCATCTCCTGGTATTGGTAATCAAATGGACCGCCTTCCAGATATGCTGTGTGGACGCGACTTGAGATTGATGGTACTAACGGTCAGCGCGCATGCTCGCCTCGCTCCCATTGCGGCTGCTTACCCTCCAAGTCTCTGGCCGGCCTCTATTATCTCCAAATTGTGGAAGCCACTCATGTTCAGACACAACTGCGAGACACGTTAGGACCGCTAATTTCAAGATAGTGTCACCCACAAATGTCATCAAGCCAGCCATGCCAGCTCCCACAATGGCAATTTCTGCGCACTGGATCAGGATTACGCCCACATTTTGCTAATACTTCCCGTCGAACATACTCTTTGCCTTGGCCTCATTGACACTGACAGTTCCAATCTCCTTCTGCTTTAGCAACTCGACCCCATCGAACCAAGGACCCTGCGCATCGATACCACTTGCATTGGTCATAGGGATGCTCGCCCTCTTACTTAACCTCGTCCCTCGATCCAACTCTCGCTTCTTAATCCAGGGTCTGCTAAACTTGTTGACCTCCAACGGCTCACTGCGCCCAACGAGCTCGTGCCGTGCGGACCAAGCGGAAAGGCAGCCTTTTGTGGGGATATCTTCGGGAAGGATCCAGACCAGACGGTCGGAGCCTTGTTCGATTACTGTGGAGATGGTGTGATGCGCTTCATGCTGGCTGGTTGAAGAGTGGCACCCGCCGTATGAGACTGTGAAAGGGTAGGCAGAACTGTCTACGCTGGTGATATGCACGTTTGCTGATTGAGAGTCGAGCGGAATCTTGACTGAAAGCTTCAGAGGCAAGTTGTTGGAGGTAGCAATGGTGAAAGTGGCAATGAGGCTCAGCAGCCAGATACAATTGACGCTCATCATGCTGCAAACTTATCGAAATGAAGCAACGGTTCGAAGTGAAAAGAGATGACGGGGCTTTGAGGATTTATATATGCTTCTATCTCTCGATCCCATTGACTGGCAGCGTGCATATTTGGCTTGGCGCCAAGGTGCATAAGCACGGAGGTGGCCTGTCGATGGGATCCTTCGGATAAAAAGACGTTGCTGCACCGGCTGCAAAGTTAGTACTATCCATGCAGGGCTCTTTCTCCCTAAGCCGTCCCCGCACTTTTCAATACCTCGTGATCGCGGGATGACAATACAACGTATGCACAAGGTAATCAGTCTCAATCGTAAGCTGACTTACCCATATCCCGACAACTACATGGCTTTGTAACATGCGTTGATAGCCTGATGATTGGACTCGGTCCGAGACAGTTGTTTCTCTCGAATGCAGACCACGTGCACATCAGCTCCAAGAAGGGAAGGTGGTTTTCACGCATCTTGTGGCGGTAAGAAACCCCTCACAAGGGTTTTGGTCCGAAGGGTACGCATACCGAAAAGAGCGAAGTGCATGAGATGAGCCATATGGGAGGCGGCATTGTCTAGTAATGCTACATGGAAAGTAATACTCACCAGATTGTTGATTGTCTGACGGACGTGACGAAACCTGGTCTGAGAGGACTCAACTGACGGACTCAGTGGTAGGACTCTTCGACTATAATCAACTACAACATGCTCTGAAGATAATGGTAGGCATGAGTTTTGGCAGTAATGATGTAAAATATATTCTCTATAATTTTCTATAAATAACGCTAATAAAAAGTCGGAGGCGGAGTTAAATTAGCTTTATTAAGTATTCTTATTTAATTTATATTCTCGTAAGTTAATAATTATTTAGACGCGAGACGAGGGAAATCGTACTTAGTTAGCGAGCGGGTAATAAAGCGAAAATTTCGAGATTTAAATAGTTTTTATAAATTTTATAAGCTAGCTAGATTAGAGAAAGTATTAATATCTAATATTAATTATAATCTTCTATAAAATTTTCGCTCTAATTTTTTCTTTTTTTCTTTATATATAAATCTCTTTATAATAAGATATCTATTAATTTAATAATTAATATTTTAATTTCTTTAAGGTAAATCTTAATAATATAAATAGTTAATATATTTTTTTCGAAGTATCTTCTATCTATATCTATATCTTTTTTTATCTTTAAAAAATTTAAACTTTTACTTCTCTAATCTTTCTTAAATAATTTAAATTATTTTATATAAATAAATATATTTAAAGAAAAGAAAGTATAAGTAATTCTTTAAAAATATAAATAATTCGAATTATTTAAAGAATTTAAATTTTTTAAACTTCTTCTATACTAACTTTCGATTTTTTTAAAAAATCTTAAATTTTAATATAAATAATTTTAAGAAGAAGAAGTATTATAATATATATTAGATAAAACTAATAAGTTTAATTTATTTAAATCTTTATTTAAACTTTATTAATTTAAAAATTTCGAAAGATAAAGAATTTAGATAATATAAAGATAAGATAAAAATAAATTTTATTCTATTAAAAGATTTAAGAATTTTAAACTAATTTTTTAAAAAGAGCGTAATTCTAAATAAGATAGAGTTTAAAGTATATTACTTATAAAGTTAATCGCTTAATTTATAATTCTTAAATATCTATCTCTCGAAAAAATTAAAATATTAAAAATTAATTTAATAGATATCTATTATAAAGAGATTAAAATTTCTTTATTATTAATTTTTATTACTTCGAATTTTTCGAGCTTTTTACTAATTCGAATTTCTTAAATCTTAGAAAATATTAGAGAATTTCTTAATAAGATATAATGTAGATAATATATTATTATATAAATATTATTTTAAAATTTAATTATTTTAAAGCTTTTCTATTTATATTACTAATTTAATTTTTTTATAATATATTATTATTAAGCTATAACTTAAGAATTATAATTTTCTTAAAAAGATTTATATTTTTCGAAGTTCTTTATTTCGAAAAAATTAAAAGATTAAAATTATAAGAATTTATTAATTCGAATTTTTTAAAATTTAGTTTTTAAGAGAATTAAGTAGAATCGTTAAGATTATAAATATATTTTTTAAAATTATAATTTTTTTAAATTTATTATTAATTTAATTTTTTTAAAAGCGAAGTAATTCTAACTATCTTTAATAGTAATTTAAATTATAAAGTTATATATATTTTTTAAATCTTTTAATAATTCGAATAATTCGAAATAACGAATTTTAGATAAAAATTATCGATTTTAAAAATATCTTTTATTAATAAATCTTCGTCTTAAATATTTCGAAGATTCGTTTTTTTAAACTTTTATATAAAAAATTATTAATTTAAATTTTTTAAATTTTAGAGCGCTGTTACTTAGCTTATTAAAGATTAAATTTATAAATAAATAATTAAGAGTTTAACTAAGTAAATTAAAAAAAAAAAAAAAAAAAAATTAGCTAGTTCATAATTCGAATAAAAAAAATTATTCGAGAATTTTAAAACTTTATTTTTTTCGATTTTTTCGTAATTTTTTTTAAATATAATTTTCTAAAATAAATAATAATAGTAATAATAATAATAATAATAATAATAATAATAATAATAATAATAGAAATAATAAAAATAATTATTATAAAAATATTAAAATAATTATAAATAATTTAATTATAAAAAATAAAAATAAAATTATAATTATATTATATATAAATAAAGATTTATAAATTAAATTTATAATTTTTTTTTAAATTAATATTATTAGATAAATTTAATAAATATTTTTTTAATTTTTTATATTTTAATAAATTTAGATTTATAAATTAAATTTATTTTTTATTTTTTTAATTAGAATTATTATTAAGAAATATTAATAATTTTTAATATTATATAATATTAATATTATATAAAATTATTTTATTATTTTATATAATTTATAAATATATATATATAAAATAGAATAAATATTTAATTAAAAAAAATATTAAATAAAAAAATTTTAATTTATAATAGTTATTTATAAAAAATTAAAAAAGATATTAAAAATAATCTTTATAAAGATTTTATAAATAATTTTATAAAGTTTTATAAAGATTTTATAGATAAATATTTAAATTTAAATTTAAATATCTAATTATTAAATATAAGTAAAGACTTATAAATTAAATTTATAAAGTTAAATTTTTCTAAATTAAATTAAATTTTTTTTTATTAAATAAAATAAAATTTTTTTTAAATTAAATTAATTTAGTCTTAACTCTAAATTAAATCGAACCTTATTATATATTATAATTTTTAATCTATTTTTATTATTATAAAATTAATTTAATTTATATAATATATAAATATATATATATAAAGAAAGACGCGTTAAGATTTAATTAGAAAGATATATTAAATATAAAAAATTAATTTATAATAATTATTTATAAAAAATAGAGAAAGACTATATTCTTATAATAAGAAGTATTAAAATATTAAAAAGAAATAAAAATAATATATTAATTAATAATATAAATTTTATAATATCTTTTATTATAATAAAATTTTTTAAATAATAAAATAGCTATAAATATTAAATAATTTTAATTTATTTAAATATATATTATTTCGAAGTAATAATTTAATATAGAATTATAAAGAGTATATAATATAAAATCTTAAAGAGCTAAGTTGTATTCTTAATAATAATAATTTTATTATTACCTTAATTTCTTTATAATATTCTTTATAATATTCTTTATAATATTCCATTATATTTATTTATTATAATTTCTTCTCTTACTTTTTAATATAATAAAAATAATAAATTAAATTATAATAATATTTTTTATTTATTAAATAATAATTTAATATAAAATTATAAAAAGTATATAATATAGAATTTTAAAGAGTTAAGCTATATTCTTAATATTAAAAATCTTATTATTATTTAATTTCTTTATAATATTCTTTATAATATTCTTTATAATATTCTTTATAATATTCTTTATAATATTCTTTATATTTATTTATTATAATTTTATTTTTTATTTAAATTTTTTTTATTTTTTAATATAATAAAAATAATAAATTAAATTATAATAATATTCTTTATTTATTAAATAATAATTTAATATAAAATTATAAAAAGTATATAATATAAGATTTTAAAGAGTTAAATTATATTCTTAATATTAAAAATTTTATTATTATTTAATTTCTTTATAATATTCTTTATATTTATTTATTATAATTTTTTTTTTACTTTTTAATATAATAAAGATAATAAATTAAATTATAATAATATTCTTTATTTATTAAATAATAATTTAATATAAAATTATAAAGAGTATATAATATAGAATCTTAGAGCTAAGTTATATTTTTAATATTAAAAATTTTATTATTATTTAATTTCTTTATAATATTCTTTATATTTATTTACTATATTAACTTTTCTTATATTAATTAAATAAATTAATATTAAAATTATAAATATATAAATTTATTATATTATTATTACTAATAATTATCTTTATAATAATTCTCTAAATAATATTCTATATATTTATTTATTATAAATTCTTTTTAATTTTTTAATATATAAAAATATTAAGAATAAATATATTTATATTAATAAAATTAATAGAATTAATAAAATAATAAAAAAAATAGAATTAAAATAAAAACCTATATAAAAAAAAGAATTATTATTTAATTTTAAACGGTTTAATATAATTATAATATTTAAATATTAATTTAAAAAATATATTATACTTAAAAGAAAAAAAAAATATTTATTTAAACTTTTTTTAAAATTTTTTTAATATATTTATAAATAATAATAGATAATTATTAAACTCGCTTATAATCTTAATTATTAATAATAATAAATTTATTAAAAGATAATTTAAAGAGTATTAATAAAAGACTTTAAAAGATAAATAAAAGTAAATATATATTTTAGATATTTAGTAATATTTAAATAAAAGATATTAAAAATAAATATATTTATAAATTAATAAAATAGTAGAAATAAAAAAGAAATATAATTATATAAATAATAAAAGAATTATTATTTAATTTTAAATACGTTTAATATAATTATTATAATTATTATATTTAAATATTTATTTAATTTATTAATAATAAATTAAATTTTATAATTTTTATAACGTTAGAAAGTATAAAGCGAAGCTTTATAATTTAAGAAATTATAAAGTAATTATATATATTATAAACTAAATACTTTAAAATATAAAATTTTTATATATAAATTTTTAATAAGAAGAGTTATAAAAAAGTTATTAATTTAATTTAATTAATTTAATTAAAAAGCGTATAAAATTTAAATTAATAATTAATTATATATATAAATTTAAAATTTTTAAATTTAATTCTATTTTATTCTTTTATATATATTAATAATAATAATATTTTTAAAATTAATTTTTTTAATAATAAATAATTATAATAATAATATTTATATTAATTATTTTAAATTAATTATAATTTAATAATATTTAATTAATAATTATTTTAAAATAATAATTAATTATAATAATAATAAAGATAATAATATTTAATTATTATAAATTTAAAAATCGAAATTTAAAAATATTTAAATCTCTTTTTAAAAATTAGAAATCTTAATTTATTTTTTAAAAATATATTTAAATAATAATTATATTAAAGATAAATTTAAAATTATAATATTTTTAAATAAAATATTTATTATATAAATATAAGATTTTATAAATAGTAATACTTTATTTTAATAAGAATATTTTAAATAGAATAATTTAATATTTTATATAAGATATATCTTTTTAAATAAAATTAAACTTTAATTTTAATAGAAATATTTTAATAATATAAATATTTTAAAATAAAAGTTTTAAATAAAGTTTAAATTCTAAGATAATTTTAAAATATTAATTAAAATAAAATCTTTAATTTATATATATTAAAATAAAATTATAAATTTAAAATATAATTTTATTTTTATATTATATTAATATAAAATTAAAATTAAAAATCTTTTATTTAATAATTTTATAAATAAAAATTCTTAATATATTAATTTTAAATTTTATTATTATAATTTTAATCTAATATTTCTTTTTAAAGTTATATTAGATTTTATTTATAATTAATATTTTTAATTATTTATATACTTTAATAATTTTAATATATATTTTATTTAATAATCTTTATAATTAATATTTTATTTATATAATATTATTAATATTATTATTTAATATACTAATTTATTTTATTAATATAATATTAATTATTTAATATAGTTATAAATTAAATTATTATTATTTATCTATTTTTATTTATTTAATTTATTTTATTTTATAAAAATCTTTATAAATATTAAATATTTAATTATTTTATTATAAAAAAGAATTTAAAAAAAAAAATTATTTATCTATTTATCTATCTATTTATCTATTTTATCTTTATAAAAATCTTTTAAATATTAATTATTTAATTATCTTATTATAGAAAAATATTTAAATAATTTTTTATTTATTTATCTATTTTATTCTATAGAAATCTTTTAAATATTAATTATTTAATTATCTTATTATAAAAAAGATATTTAAATAATTTTTTATTTATTTATCTATCTATCTATTTATTTATTTTATTTTTATAAAAATCTTTTAAATATTAATTATTTAATTATTTTATTATAAAAAAAATATTTAAATAATTCTTTATCTATTTATTTATTTTATTTTTATAAAAAAATATTTTAATTATCTCTTAATTATTTTATTTATTATCTATTTATATTAATAAAAAAATCTTATTTAATTTATTATAAATTTAAATTAAAAAGAAATTTAATTTAAATTATTATTAATAATTTAATATTATTAAATTTAAATTTATAATTTTAATATTATTATTTAAAATCTTAATATAATTATAATATAATTTTAAGAATTATAAAATCTTTATTATTTTAATATAAAAACTTTTATTATTATAAATATAAAATTTAAAATTTAAATTTAAATCTTAATTATTAAAGAAGAAATAATTATTTTAATAAAGTTTTTAAATTTTAATATAAATAAATAATTAATTAAATTAAAAGTTATTAAAATTAGAATATCTATTTTTATTATTTTTATTATTTTTATTATTAAAAATAATAAAAAATATTTTAATATATTTTATTTTTATAATAAAAAAGAAAAATAAAATAAATAGCGATTTTATTTAGATTTTAAATTTTAATAAAATAATTTATATTATTTTTTAATAAAAAAATAAAATAGATTATATTTAAAATTATTATAAATTAATTATATTTAATATATTTAAAATATAAATAAATTTATTAAATAAGAATTTTTATAATATTATAAAAGAGATAATTTTAAAATTTTATAATATATTTAATAATTATAATAAATTAATAAAAAATAATACTTTACTTTATAACTTAATATTTATTATAAAAATAAAAGATATTTAATAAATTTTATATTCGATTTTTAATTATTATTATATTATTAAATTATAATAAAAATTATAAAATCGCTATATTATAAAGACTTATTATTTTTAAATTTTAATTATAAATTATTAATATTTAATATTTTTTTTAATTATTAAGTATTTATAAAAAATTAATTAAAATCTTTATTAATTAAAAATTATATATATAAATATAAAAAAGATTAATAAATAAAAGTTTAAATTAGATTTATAGCGATTATTTTATTTAAAATAATTAAAAAATTAATTAAAAAAAAAATTAATATTTTAAATATTTTAATTATAATTATTAATTTAATTAGATTAAAATATATATAATTTTAAAAATATTATTATTTAAAAAGATAAAGATTATTATAATTAAGAAAAAGATTATAAAGAAAATTATAAAGAAGTAATAATAATATAAATCTTATTTATAATAATAATATAAATCTTATTTATAATAATAATATAAATCTCTTCTTTTTTTTTAATTAATAATAATTATTTTATCTAATTATATATAATTAATATATTTAAATTAATTTTAATTTAATAAATTATTAAACTTTATATTTTTAAATAAATTAATCTTATTTAATTTTAATTTTTTTTCGCTTTTTTTAATAATTATATTATCTTTTAATATTTATATAAGTAAAGATCTATAAATTAAATTTATAAAGTTAAATTTTTCTAAGTTAAATTGAATTCTAGCTTTAGTTCTAAGTTAAATCGAACTCTAATCGCTTACTATACGTTTTTAATCTACTTTTACTATTATAAAATTAATTTAATCTATATAATATATAGATATATATATACGAAGAGAGACGCGCTATCGAGTATAAAGAATTAATTCGTAATAATTATCTATAAAAAATAGAGAAAGATTATATTCTTATAGTAAGAAGTATTAAAATATCGAAAAGAAATAAAGATAACGTGTTAATTAGTGGTGTGAATTCTATAATATCTCCTATCGCAGTGAAATCTTTCGAATAATGAAATAGTTATAGACATCGAACGGTTTCAATTCGTTTAAATATGTATCGTCCGATGTTTCTCCTATAGAGGCCCAATTGACTGTGATAGTAGATCCTCCTCTTGTAACGTTATTGCAGTGATGTATTATATTAATGCAGTAGGGATGACAGGCCAAGTTGTAGTGGTGTTCTCCGCTTGCTGAGTGATGATTTGATGTGGAACCGTGGAGAGCATATGACGTGGGATCTTGGAGAGCTGAGCCGTGTTCTTGACGATGGTGGCCTTGTTGCCGCTTGGTTTCTCCGCAGTGTTCTCCGCAGTGTTTTCCGCAGTGTTCTCCGCAGTGTTCTCCGCAGTGTTCTTCGTAGTGTTCTCCGCAGTGTTCTCCGCAGTGTTCTCCGTAGTAATCTCCGCATTTGCCTGTTGTAGTTCCTCCTCTTACTCCTTAATGCAGTGGGGATGATAGGCTAAGTTGCAGTGGTGTTCTCCGCTTGCTGAGTGATGATTTGATGTGGAACCGTGGAGAGCATATGACGTGGGATCTTGGAGAGCTGAGCCGTGTTCTTGGTGCTGGGGGCCTTGTTGCCGCTTGGTTTCTCCGCAGTGTTCTCCGCATTTGCCTGTTGTAGTTCCTCCTCTTACTTCTTAATGTAGTAGGGATGATAGGCTAAGTTGCAGTGGTGTTCTCCGCTTGCTGAGTGATGATTTGATGTGGAACCGTGGAGAGCATATGACGTGGGATCTTGGAGAGCTGAGCCGTGTTCTTGGTGCTGGGGGCCTTGTTGCCGCTTGGTTTCTCCGCAGTATTCTCCGCATTTACCTGTTGTAGTTCCTTCTCTTGCTCCTCCTCTTATAGAGTATCAGACTGAGTGGCTAGCTAAGTGGCTGACTGAGTGGATGACTGAGCTGATAGGGTAGGTACTGTTGACTAAGCGGCTGGTCGAGTATTGCTGGCTTGGGAGGAGTATGTAGGGGAAGACGATGGCTGTGAATCCGTTCGGGCTCTTTTTGAGGGCCTTTTAACGCGTTTATAAGTAGTAGTAGGTAGCTGTTGGGCTCGCTTGCGGCCTCGATTGTTAGCAATAGCGGATTCGCGTTAATAGGGGCTCTAAGAGGCGGGTAAAAGGGGTGTACGTGCCTGAAGCGTTTAGTAACGTTTCCGCGAGGGGTACCGAGGACGATTGTATTCATTTTAGTGGAATTAATAGAATTGATAGAGTGATAAAAGAATAATAGTTATATAAATAAACAGGTAGAAGAATTATTATTCGATCCCGAACGCGTTTAATGTAATTATTATATTTAAATATCTATTTAATTTATTAATAGTAGATTAAACTTTATTATTTTTATAGCGTTAGAAAGCGTAAAGCGAGCTTTATAATTTACGAAATTATAAAGTAATAGTATTCTTAGAGAGCTAATTATTTTAGAGTATAAGACTTCTATATATAGATTTTTATAGATTTTTAATAGTTACGAACGCTAATTTATTTACTCGCGATATCTAACTAAAAAGCGTAGATCTAATAAATTTATAATTAGCTATATATATAAATTCAAGATTTTCTAATTTAGTTCTATCTTATTCTTTTATATATACTAATTATTATTTTAAATGTTTTTTCGAGCTATTATTCTATATTAATATCTCTATTATTTATATTTATAAATCTATTATATAAAATTTAATTTAATATTATAATTAAATATTAAAAATATCTATAAAAAAAGTTTAAAATTATTATTTTAGAGAATAATAAATATATTTTAAATTATAAAGATTAATATATTATAAATTATAATAATTATTTTATTATTATTATCTCGCTATTACTATAATTTAAATTATAAAAATATAATTATTTAAAAAAAAGATAATATTATAATTTTAATTTATTTTTATTTTTTTAAATTTATATTAGATTTTATTTAGATTAATTTTTTAATAACTTAATATTTTAATAATTTTAATATATATATTACTTAATAATCTTTATAATTAATATTTTATTTATATAATATTATTAATATTATTATTTAATATATAATTTATTCTCTAATATTTATAATATAAATAAATTTTTAAAAAATTTTAAAAAAGTAAATCTTAAAATATAAGATATATTATTTTTAAAATTATAGATTTTTTAAAAAAAAGTTTTTAGAATATTATAATTTTTATATTATTTTTAAAATTTAAAAATAAACTCTTTAAAGAGAAAGATATTATTAAAAATAATTTTTATAAAAACTTTATAACTAACTTTATAAGATTTTATAAAGATTTTATAAATAAATATTTAAATAAAAATAAAAATAATTAATTATTAAATATAAATATTTTTAAAATTAATTTTTTTAATTAAATTATTAATAAAAGATTATATTTTTATAATAAAAAATATTAAAATATTAAAAAGAAATAAAAATAATATATTAATTTATAATATAAATTTTTTATTATTTTTTATTATAATAAAATTTTTTAAATAATAAAATAATTATTAGAGTAAAATATTAAATAATTTTAATTTATTTAAATATATATTATTTAATATTTTTTTATAAAAATCTAATTAATTATAATTATTATAATAAATTTTTTTTTATAATATTATTATAATAATAATAAATAATAAATTAAATTATAATAATATTCTTTATTTATTAAATAATAATTTAATATAAAATTATAAAAATTATATAATATAAGATTTTAAAAAATTAAATTATATTTTTAATAATAGTAATTTTATTATTATTTAATTTCTTTATAATATTCTTTATAATATTTTTTATATTTATTTATAATATTTTTTTATATTTTTTTTTATAAAGTATTAAATTAAATAATTAATTAAGTAATTAATTAAATAAATAATTAATATAATATAAAATCTTAAAAAATTATATTATATTTTTAATAATAATAATTTTATTATTATTTAATTTCTTTATAATATTTATATATTTATTTATTATAATTTTTTTTTTTTTTATAAAATATTAAGTTAAATAATTAATTAAATAATTAATTAAGTAAATAATTAATATAATATAAAATTTTAAAAAATTAAATTATATTCTTAATAATAATAATTTTATTATTATTTAATTTCTTTATAATATTTTTTATATTTATTTATTAATATTTATTTATTAATATTTATTTATTAATATTTATTTATTTATTTATTTAATAATTTTAATTAAAAAATAATTATAAATTTTATTAAAATAATAATTATTTAATTATTTAAATTTATATAAAAAAGTATTTTTAATAAAATAAATAAATCTTTATCTTTAAATATTTAAGTTCTTTATTTTTAAATATTTATAAAATTAAATTTAATAATTTAAATAATTTATCGAAAATTTCGAGTTAAAAAATATATTCTTTAAAGATTTCGAGTTAAAAAATATATTCTTTAAAAATTTTAAGATTTTCTTTATTATTTAAAAATATTAAATTTTTTAAAACTATTATTATAGTTAATAAATTTTATTTATAAATTTTAATTTTATATTAATTTTAAAGAAGTAAGCTTTTAAAAAAGCGAAATCTTAATTTAAAATTTCTAAAATATTATAATTTCTTATACTTCTTCTTTTACTCTTTAATTTTTTTAAAAATTTTATATATTTTAAATCTCTTATAACTTTTATTTATAATATCTTTTAAGCGATAAATACTTCTATAATTTTATTTATATTAAAAATATATTATTAATATTTAAATTTTTTATAGATTTAAATTAACTACTACGAAGAATTTAATTTTAAAAAATTCTAAATTAAAAATATTAAAATTAATTTTAAATTCTATTAACTCTTTAAAAGTTTTAAAAATTTCGAATTTATTAGAAATCTTAAAAAACTTAAATTTATTAATTTTAAATTCTAAGAATATTATAAATATTTTAATTTTAAAAAAATCTTCTTTAAAAGCTTAAGAAAATAAAATTTTAATAAAACTAGATATCGAAGTATTAAAGATTCTAAATAAAATTACTTTTAGAAATATATTTTTAAGATTTTTAAAAGATTTAAAAAGTAAAAATCTAGTTATATTCTTTAAATTAGAAACTAATTTTAAAAATTATAAAAAATATAAAATTAAATATAAAAATTTTAAAAAATAAAGATAAGTTTTTAAAAGTTTTAAAGAATATAAATAAATTTTTAAAAATTTTAAAAGATATAAATAATTTTTTAAAAGCTTTAAAAAATATAAATAAAACTTTAAAAGTTTTAGAGAATTTAGATAATTTTTTAAAAATTTTAAAAAATATAAATAATTCTTTAAAAGCTTCGAAGAATATAAATAAAATTTTAAAAGTTTTAAAGAATTTAAATAATTTTTTAAAGATTTTAAAAGATATAGATAATTCTTCGAAAGTTTTAAAAAATATAAATAAAATTTTAAAAATTTCGAAAAATTTAAATAATTTTTTAAAGATTTTAAAGAATATAAATAATTTTTCGAAAATTTTAAAGAATATAAATAAAGTTTTAAAAGTTTCGAAGGATTTAGATAATTTTTTAAAGATTTTAAAAAATATAAATAATTCTTTAAAAGTTTTAAAAAATACGAATAAGATTTTAAAAGTTTTAAAGAATTTAAATAATTTTTCGAAGATTTTAAAAAATATAAGCGATTTTTCGAAAGTTTTAAAAAATATAAATAAGACTTTAAAAGCTTTAAAGAATTTAAATAATTTTTTAAAAGTTTTAAAAAATATAGACGATTTTTCGAAAGTTTTAAAAATATAAATAAGATTTTAAAAGCTTCGAAGAATTTAAGTAATTTTTTAAAAGTTTTAAAAAATATAAATAATTCTTCGAAAGTTTTAAAAAATATAAATAAAATTTTAAAAGTTTTAAAGAATATAAATATAATTTTAAAAGTTTTAAAAGCTTTAAAAGCTTTAAAAGCTATAAAAATAAAAAAAGATAAAAATAAGATCTCGAAAAATTTAATAAATTAGAATTTAAATATTATTTTAAAAGACTTAAAATATCTAAATATAACTTTAAAAGATTTAAAAAATTCTAATATAGTCTTAAATTATTTAAGAAATAATAATATAGTTTTAAAGTATTTTATTAGAGAATAAATTATATATCGAATAATAATATTAGTAATATTATATAAATAAAATATTAACTATAAAGGTTACTAAGTAATATATATATCGAAGTTATTAGAGTACTAAGTCGCTAAGAAGCTAGTTCGAATAAAGTCTAGCGTAAGTTTAAAGAAGAAATATCGATTAAAATTATAATATTACTCTCTCTCTTAAATAGCTATATCTCTATAGTCTAAATTATAACGACGACGAGATAATAATAGCGAGACGATCGTTATAATCTATAGTGCACTAGCCTTTATAATCTAAAGTATATTTACTATCCTCTAAAATAATAACTTTAAACTTTTTCTCGTAGACACTCTTAGTATTCGATCGTGATATTAAGCTAAATCTTATATAGTAGGCCTACGAATATAGATAATAGGGGTATTAATGTGGGGTAATAGCCCGGGAAGGTGCTTGAAGTAATAATATAGGGTGCTAAGAGGTGGTGTGGTGGATTCGTGGTTTTGGCGCATTGCCGAAAAAAGCGAAAAAAAATCGAAATCGAATGAGGCCAATTCGTTCAAAAACGCAAAGTCCGATGATTTGCCGAATCGAAACTAATTTGAATACGCTAGCCGCATGCGGCTAGGCGGAATGGTTGTTCATTCACATCGGAATCCAGAGGCTCTGCTGAAGTGACCGTTTCTTCTTTGATAGTTAAGGCCTAAATTTTGGCCTACAATTCCGTGTTCGTAGCAGTGAGAGTCTTTACATTGAAACGATAAAGGTCCCGTGACTCTCGAAGTCGTGTTACGGTTGTGTTGAGATTCTAAATAGTAGTGTTAAGGTTACGAATCTGGGCCTGATAATGCTAAATCGTTAATAACGATTTAGGACGGGTTTCTTCTTGATTCGAGTTTATAACGGATTAGGTGGAAATCTCTCTACTGATATAGGCAGGTAACAGGTAAGGCAAGCGAGAGATAGTCGAAATATCTCCCCGCAGAGGTAGGGTAGGCAGGCAGGCAGGGAATTGTCCGAATATCTCCTCCACAACAAGGCGATTGAGTAATCGATATTCGAGAGATCCCCGTAGAGGCAGGGTAGGCAGGC
This sequence comes from Letharia columbiana, assembly GCF_014066305.1. Classification (NCBI taxonomy): domain Eukaryota; kingdom Fungi; phylum Ascomycota; class Lecanoromycetes; order Lecanorales; family Parmeliaceae; genus Letharia; species Letharia columbiana. The sequence goes on along the minus strand of NW_023501040.1, from coordinate 1,372,974 downwards.
AGGTAGGCAGGTAGGCAGGCAGGGAATCGTCCGGATATCTCCTCCACAACAAGGCGATTGAGTAGTCGATATTCGAGAGATCCCCGCAGAGGCAGGGCAGGCAGGCAGGCAGGCAGGTAGGCAGACAGGGAATCGTCCGGATATCTCCTCCACAACAAGGCGATTGAGTAGTCGATATTCGAGAGATCTCCGCAGGGTAGGGTAGGTAAACAGGTAGGAGCAGGCAGGCAATAATAGTTTAGCTCACGGCTATATTGGATAGTTAATATTATATCAGAGAATAAACTATATATCGAATAATAATATTAGTGATATTATATAAATGAAATATTAACTATAAAGATTATTAAGTAATATATATATCGAAGTTATTAGAGTGCTAAGTCGCTAAGAAGCTAGCTCGAATAGAGTCTAGCGTAAGTCTAAAGAAGAAATATCGATTGAAATTATAATATATTTAAAGAACTTAAATCTAATTTTAAAAGATTTAAAATATTTAAATATAATTTTAAAAGATTTAAGAAACTCTATTATAATTTTAAAAAACTTAAAAAATCTTAATATAATCTCGAAAGATTTAAAAGATTTAATTATAACTTCGAAAATTTAAAAAAATAATAAAGATAAATTTAATCTATCTACGAATTTTCGAAATACTCTTACTTAAATAAAGAATTTAAAAAAATTTATAATAATATTAAAAAATTTAAAAAAGAATAATTTAATTTATTCTCTCGAGAAATTTATAAATATTCTTAATTATATTAAAAATATTAAAGATAAATTTATTCTTCGAAGAGAAGCTATATTTTTTTATTCTTATAAAAAATTAATAAAGTTAGATTTTATTAAAGATATTAATTTTAAATCTAAATAAAAATATAAATTAATTTAATAAAAAGAGGCTTATAAAATAATTTATTTAGATTTTTATTATTATAAACTTATAAATTTAAATTTCTTAAAAATTTTAATCTAAGTTTCTAAAATTTAAAAAATCTATAAAATTAAATTTAGAATAATTCTATTAAGACTAAATAAAAATTAATATATTCTTTTTTTTTATTTTTAATATTATTAATTTATTATTTAGAAAAGCTTTTTATAGTTATAAATTCTATAAATATTTAATATATTATAAAAATCGTTAAATTCGTATTTATTAATTCTTTTCTAAATTTATATTTTATAAATTAACTTTTTTTTAGATATTAAATTTTAAATAATAATTAGATAAATTAGAGAATAAAGAATTTTTATTATATAATTATATACTTTAAATAATATAATTTATAATTTTAAAACTTAATTCTTTTAAAGTATTTTTTCTTTAAATATTTCAAGATTTTATTAATTTTTTAATTTTATAAAATATTATTATTAAATTATAATTAAATAGATTTAAGTTATTTTAAAAAGCTTAAAAACTTAAATATTTTAATTTAAAAATAAAAGTTTTATAAATAAATAAGAATATATAATTTACTAATTATTTATAGAAATCGACTTATTTTAAATTTTATACTTATCTATTAATATATTTATTTTTTTTAAATTTACTTTAAATATAAATACTAATTTAATTTTCTCGAAGATTATCTTCTTAAATCTATAATAAATATTAAAAAAAATTAATTAAATCTTAAGAAGATTTATAATTTAATCTAAATTATTTTAATTTATTAAATACTAATTATTTAATTTAGCTTTAGAATAATTATATTAATAATTATTTTAAAAAGAATTTATTAAAGAGTCTTAAAGATAAGTCTAAGAATTAATATATAGACTTACTTTAAATTTTATAAAAATTTAATAATAATTATTTTCTTCGAAATTCTCGAATTCTAAATTAATTCGAAATATTTATATTTTAATATAATTTAAATAAATATCGTAATTAATATAGATATTATTTTTCGCTATAAATATAAAATATTATAATATTAATAAATATTTTAATATTTTTTTTAAAATTTTTTTAAAAAGCTGAAGATTATCGATAAAGCTATTATTAATTTAATTAATAATATTAATAAATACTTTAATCTCTTTCTCTAGAAAATCTTTAAAAAACTTAAAATTATTAATAAAGTTATTATTAATTTAATTAATAACACTAATAAATACTTTAATATCTTTCTTTAGAAAATTTTTAAAATATTTAAAATTATTAATAAAATTACTATTAATCTAATTAATAGCATTATTATTATTAAAATTAAAAAGAATAATATTATTATATAAAAAGATATATAATTATCTTAAAAAGATATAATTAATATATAGAATTATTCTTCGAATTTTATAAAAATTTGATAAAAATTATTTTTTTCGAAAACTTCGAAAAATAAGTATATTTAAAATATTTATATTTTAAATATATTCGAAGTAATTAAAGCTTAAATATATTAATAACTTCTTTTATATATATAATATTTTTAAATTATCAATTATTTAAACTTTATAAAATTCTCTTAAAATATTATTAAATTATTATTTTAATTATAAAGATATTAAATAATATAAAGTATATTATAATCTATATTTTATTTACTTTAATTATATAATTTTTAAAGATTTTATCTCTTATAATTTATTAAATATTATATTTTCTCTTATTAAAAAGAATAAGTTTTATAAACTTTAAGATTTTTATTAATATTTATAAAATTATTTTAAAATTAAATTAGAAAATATTAAGAAAGCTATTTCGAATTTAGAGAAAAATTTATTATATTTTAAAATTTTCGAGTCTTATTAAATTTATCTTCTAAGAAATATTATATTTATTAAATTTATAAAAGACTTAACTCTTTTAAAAATTAGAAATATTTATTTATTCTAAATATAAAGAAGATATATTAAATTAAGAATATTATTAATTATAATATATATAAAAAAGTTTAATTTCTATTAAATCGTATTAGATAAGATTTATAATAAATTTAAATCTCGAGATTTTCGAAGATAATTAAAATTTAAAATTCTCGAAAATATAGATTAATTTTAAAACTCGAGATTTTTAAACTTATTTTTAAATTAATATATCTTTCTATATTATAATATAATTAATATTTAATTAATTTAAAAATTAAAAAGCTTAATTTAATAATATTTTAAAATAAAAATTTTATTAATTTTAAGTAAATATTAAAAAGTTATAACGATATAGATATAATATTAATATAGATATATTAAATAAGATAACTAAGATATCGAATTATATAGATAAAAAGAAGATATAATATAATAGAGAATATCTTCGCTAAGGCTCGCTAGCTATAGAGCTAAGAGATATATTAAGAATACGCTTATAATACTATTCCTTCTCTTCGTTAAATTATATCTTATAATTAATAAGTAAAAAGATAGAAAAATAAATATATATATATACTTAACGTCTAAAAAATAATAAAAGTAGTAAAGAAATAATCGTATTCGGGAATCTCTAGTATCGTATCTTTCTTTATAAGAGATATTAAGAGATGATAGTAGCTCTTTATATTTACGCTATAGCGACGTCGCTAGTCTAGAGTATAAGCGTATATAGAGAGTCTAGTCGAGAGGAAATCGATATAATATAACGAAAATCGATATTTATAGGCGTAGAGGTAAATAATAGTAATTTTCGAATTCATATTTAAGCGAATAAGATATCGATAAAATAATATAACGTAATTAATTAAGGGCTCTCGAATCGAATCGAGTTATAGACGCTAAAAACTCTAATTTAATATTAAATAACTTTAATATAGTCTTCTCTATAATATATTATTTAGTTAATATCGATTATATTTTATAATAACGATAGCGTAGTTTATATATATACTAATATAGCTTTAAAAGATCTTTAGAGTTATATTAGTAAGGGGGGCTTATACAAAAAGATTATATATAAGATAATTCTAGATTAATATAGATCTAAGAAATCGATTCTCGAGTTTAAAAAAAATAAGGCTATTATAAAGATATCGAACGATTTTAATTTAACTAAAAATAAAGTATTCGATTCTATTATTTTATAAGTTAACTCTTTATAGATAAGACTCTTCGAGATATTATTTATAAAAGTCGTTTACTAGATCTTAATAATTTTCGAATTTATCGTCGTTCGCATTATATTAGATAAGATTATTATCGAGATCTTTCTATTTAACTTTATACTTAAGATAATTATAGATTAATTTAAAGTTAAGTATTTCTTTAATAATCTTATTTGATTTAATTGTTAATAGTAATATATTTTAATAAAGAATTTATCTATTCTAATAATAGATTATTTATTATGAGACTTAAGAGATTAAGATAAAAGATATCGTATAGATTCTTATACTTAGCGAAAGTTTTAGATAATAAGAGATTTTAATAAGATCTATAATCTTAAATAAATTAAGTCTCTTATAGTCTAATTTACGAGAAAGAGCGATTAAAGATAATATTCTTACTATTTAGAAAGATCGTATCGTCTTATTTAAAAAGTAATCTTTTATTAATACTTATTAACTTATATAATTATAATCTTCTAAATGTAATTTATATTACTTCGAATATACTTAAAAACTTATTTTATATAATTTATAATATTCTTCGTTTAAGTAATATTAAGACGCTTATATATAATCTTATAGTCGATAATATTTAAGCTAAAAGTTATTTGAGAATAAAATCTCTTATTTATAAGAAAAGATAGAATATTAATAGTTAATAAGATAGTATTATTATCGACGAACTCGATAATAGATAGTTATCTTATCTTAGTTATTCTATATATAATTATAATATATTTAAAGATAACGCTTTATATTCTAATTCGCTTATTTAATTTATTTATCGATTTTAGAATAAAAGACTATTAATAGCTTAACTATAATATCTAATCTCTTTATAAAAAAACTTTTATATAATAGCTATAAATTAAAAGCCTTAATTTAATATTATTAAGATCGATAAATTATATAAATAAAATACTTTCTTAAGTAATAAGTTAACTATCTTTTTAGCGATAATATCTTTATTAATATCGAAATAGACTATGTAGTAATATTTCTTAATAAATTAATTAATCGCTATTTAAATAGCGTTATAGTTGTCGAATATAGATAAGTCTATAACGAAGTCGATTAATATATCTTATTATCGCTTTTATAAAATTAATAGAGACTATAATAAACTATACTTTTAATCGCAAGACGTTTTAGCTCTTTAATAGATATAGTAATTCTAAATGTAGATAATTATAATAGTCTTTATATCTCGCTAATAATATTTTCTTTTAAGTAGCTTATAAGTATATATTATCTCGAAATATTCGTAGAATAATTAATTATATATCTCTCGAATAATATCGATATATATATTATTAAATATTTATAAACGATTCTTAATAATAAAGTATCTCTTTTTATACGAAGTATTTACTAAGAGTAATTTCTTAAAACTTATTCTTATTTTTGACGATAGCCTTATAGAATTTTTATATAATACTTATCTTTCTTATTAGTCTCTACTATCTTATAATAAATAAAGTTATTAATTATATATATATCGATATATTCGCTATTTAATTTTAATCGATTAGAGATAAGAATTATTTAATACTATTAACATAATCGTTTATTTTCGAAATTAATTAATTTATATTTAGCTATTTATATAAGTATATTTATCTTAATATTTTAAGATTTTAATTAATAAATAATCTTTATATTAAATTCTAATAATATATTTAAATATCGAGCCTAACGTCGACTAAGATTTTTTTTTTAATAAAATATATTAAGTTCTTTATAATCGATAAAGATTTTAATAAGAATATTTATATATTTTAATTTAGAGCGCTAGTATTCTAAGATAGCGAATAATTATTAATAGTTTCTTATTGTAGATCTAATAATTATATTTAATCGAGATTAAGATTTTTACTATAGAAGACTATCGAGTAAAATACTTTCTTATTATTATATTAGAAAAAAATATCTTTATTAACGTAGTTAAAAGAGTTAATCTCTAAAATAATCTTTTTTATTCTATTAAAATAATATAGAATTAAAACTTTAGTAATAACGACTTTTAAGAAAATAAAAGATCTCTTAATATACTAAAGATTAATTAAATATAATCTTCTTTATCGTAAGTTTTATTATAGATTTAACTATTTTAGAGAAATCTCTAATAAATTATCGATAAAAATTATAAAATTCGATAAAGATCTATATCTCTTTAAGATTAATAGATATAATTTACTCTAATAATAATTTAAATTTTAATAAGAGTTTATTTATAACTCGTCTATAGATATTAGTAGATCTAGAAATTTAATTTTCTAGATATAAAATTCGCATTTAAGAATATTTATCTAAAGGTCAATATTTCTTAATTTCTAAAGAATTTATCTAATATATTAAATGTATTTCTTTTTTATCTTATTATAAATAAATATATTATCGAGATAAATCTAATAGAAATCGATTTAGATACTTAAATAGAATATTATTTATATAATATATTAATATATAATTAAATTGTTAATTAGATCTAAAGAGAAGAATTTAATATTTATATACTTTAAAAGAGATAATAAAAGTAGTAAAATTCTATAAATCTTAATATATATATAGTTTATTAAACGCGAGTATAATATAATAGATTAATATTTCATATTAGATATATTTTATATGTATTCTTATTAAAATTTTATTTATTAAAATTATTATCGATTAAAATATAATATAATTTATTCGATAGATATATAAAAAAAATATTTCTATTAATATAGTCGAAATTTAATCTCTATAATAATATTTTTTATTCTATCGAAATAATATAGAAATTAAGACTTTAATAATTAACGATTTTTAGAAAATAAAACCTACTTAATATTACTAACGTAATTAATTAAATATAATTCTTTTATAATAAGTTTTATTATAAATTTAACTATTTTTTAAAGAAATCTCTAATAAATCGTCGATAAAAATTATAAAATTCGATAAAAATTTATATCTCTTTAAGATTAATAGATATATTTACTTAATAATAATTTATATTTTAATAGATTTATTTATAATAATTTCTATAGATATTAGTAAAATCTAAAAATTTAATTTTTAGATATAAAATTAGCATTTAAGAATATTTATCATAAAGATTATTATAATAATTTCTAAAGAATTTATCTAATCGTATTAAATATATTTCTTTTTTATCTTATTATAAATAAGTATATTATCGAGATAGATCTAATAGAAGTTATTTAGATATTTAAATAGAATATTATTTATATATTATTAATATATAATATAAATCGTTAATTAGATTAAAGAGAAGAATTCGATATTTATATACTTTAAGAAAGATAATAAAAGTAGTAAAATTCTCGCTATCGAGATATATATATAGTTTATTAAACGCGGCTATAATATCTAATCGAGTAAGATATTTATATCTCTAGATTCTTATTAAAATCTTATCTATTAATAAAATTAAATATTAATTTCTTTTAATAATAGCGTTTAGCTTTCGATAGTTTATATAAAAATATAATTCTTTATTTAACTTTTTCGCGAATAGAATAGATAAGGCGAATAATATATAGCTTAATATTATAAATCCCTTCTTTAAATATTTATTTAGATACTTCTTTATCTATTTTAATTTATATTCTAATATTAAATAGATTCTACTTTTTAAAAGTTTTATTTTATCGAAGCTATTATTAAATTTTAATTTATAATTATAAGAATAATATAAGAAAAATATATTCGTTTTAGTTTTATCAAAAATATCGAGATAATTATAATACTTCGTAAATAGCTTATATTTTATCTTCTTAGAATTAATCTTATTAATACTATTAATCTAAATAAAGTAATTAAAATTATAATATCTTTTATATTTCTTTTCTAAGTTATAGAGATAGAGTTTATTAATTGATATATAAGAATCGAGATATTTAAGTAATAAAAGATATATATAATATTAATGAGTTATTATAGATCTTATTTATTATTAATATAAATAGTTTATTATCTTTTTTATAGAGCTAGTTAATAGTAGATCGCTATATTAATCTTAGCGATATTAATAAATTTAAACTTCTTACTATTCTTATTCTTATTTAATAAAAAGATATTTAAATTAGTTTTATTATTATAAATAAGTAAGAAGAGAGCTTTATTATTTTAATATAATAGATAAAAGAATAAGTAATATAAATAATCGAAGCTTCGAAGTTAATAGAAAGAGAGAGTTCGTTTATTATTAATATTTAATTATTATTATAATTATATTGATCAAATAGAAAGAGTATCTTATCTTATAATATATTAAGAACTATCTTATATTTATTTATTTAAGATTTTTTAACTATTATATTATATTTTAATAATATAATTAATATTAAATATATTTCTTCTTAATAGTCTTTTACTATTATTATAAAAAGTAAATAATATATAATTAGTTATTTTATAATCTAGTTGTTATAATTTCTTAGTAATTTAGATTATAATAGTAAGAGTAATTTTAGATATAAGACTTTATATATTATTAAAATTAAGAACTTATTTATAACTATATAAGTATTAATATATTTATTATCTATAAGAGAGTTCTTAAAGTAAATAGATTCTTTCTTATAAAGATAGCGTAATTTATATATAAAAAGAATAACGTATTAAGGCGTTATTAAGAGTATCTATTAGATATACTTTATAAGTATCTCTTATTATAACTTTAAAAGAGACTATTTATTTTCTAAATTTAAAAAAGAATCGTCGCTACCCGTAATATCGACGTTATTTTAAATTTCGAATTCTTTATCTATTTTTATCGCGTAAAGTCGTACTTTCTTAAAGGTCTTTTTATCGATCTCGATTTAGATAGTTATTATATAATTCTTTTAATAATAATCTTTTTTATCGTAATTATAATATATTAATTTTCTTAACTTTTAAATTAATTATAATATTTAGAGGCGTAGTAATTATATTTAAATTAGACTTAATAATAAATATAAAATATATATTAGTCGTAAGTATTATCGTTGATATTTATATTATAGTTAACTTAATAATAATCTTTATAAACTTAAAATTCTTATAATTAGTATATTATAAGTTATTTAATTTTTAAAGATATTCTTTTATAGTCTTTAAGATAGTAAAATCTTCTATAATCTACTATATCTTCTTTAATTTCTTTCTTAATTTCTTAAAAAGATAATCTTTTAATATAAGAATTTCGTTATAATTAAGAATAATATCTAGTCGAATAAAGTCTAAATAGAAGTCGATAAAAAGATTTAAATCTTTTATTATAAAGTATATATATTACGTAATATATTATTATATTAATTTAAGTTCTTATAAATATTAATTAACTTATTTATAATCTTAATAAAAGATTAATATAAATTAATAAAGTTTCGAAGTCTTCTATATATTGTATATTATATAGTCTTATCGTCGAGTTATAAGACTATATAAATTATCTTAAAGTTTTTAATAAGATAATAATCGCTATTAATCTTAAATTTCTATTTTATTCTAAAGAATTAATTGTTTTAAATAAAATTATTATTGTTAATAAATAGAGGTAAATCTAAAATCTTAATTAATTTCTCTTTTAAACGTCTAGATATACATTTCTTCTCGATTAATAATAGTTATAAGTCTTTTATTAACTATATTTTAAGGCTATTAACTTTCCGCTATAAAAAAGTTATATTCTTCTAAAAATCTTAAACTAGTTAATTTATCTTCTTAATTATTCTATAAATCTAATATAAATTATTTATAATTAGATTCTTTTTTATTATAACGACGTAATATCGAGTAATAATCTCTTAAAAATTATCTTGCTTCTAATGAATTTTATTTAATATAATTATAAATTCGTTAAGTTAATATTTAATTTAATATTATAATTATAAATTATTAGCGATATCCTTAAAGATATATCTATCGAGTTTATCTTATTAGAGGGTATTATCTAATAGAACTAATACTTATTAAAACTTAATTTACTTTAATAAAGATCTTAATTTAATTTATTCTTTTAATATTAAACTTCGCTATAGAAAAGAAGAAAGAAAGATTTAAAATAAAGTGAAGAGGAGTTTAAATACTTTAAAAAGAATAGATATTAGAAATATTAGATATACTAGAGAATAATAAAGTTTCTTTAAAACGTATCGAAATTATTCGATATTAAGAATAAAAATTTTTACTATAAAGTCTAAGATAAGGTTATTTCTTTACGAGGGTTTAATATATTTATTTCTTAATTATTTAAGACGTTAAGAAGATTATAAATACTTTAAATAGTAGTCTTTCGAGTATACTTACTTCGCTTAAAGAGTTTCTTATCTTATAGAGAAGTTATATATAGAAAAATTTCGAAGAATAATATTCTTTAGATTAACTATAACTCGATTATTTTCTTATCTAATTAAAATCTTAGTTAAAATCTCTAGATGTTATAATATATAAAGTTAAAGTAATAGTAATACTTATAGTATATATTTTAAATATAAAAATATAAGATAATATTAGCTATTTCTTTCGATTCGCTAGCTATATAAATAATTTAATATCTTCTTTATCTCTCGACTACTATTTATCGAGATTATTTCGCTATTTCTTTTAAGCTCTTTAAAATTAATTTATCTATTTAATAGACTTATTTAGAAATATAATAGCTTAATTTAATTTCTTATTAAAGTCTCTATTAGCGCGTTTCTTTAAATTCGTTTATTAATATAAATAAAATAAGTAAAAATTTATTATATTATATATCTAAATCGAAATAAAATAATATAAAAATTCTAGATATTTAATATTTATAAAATTTAAATTCTTTAAAAACTAGATTATACTTTAAATAAAACGAATTTCTAATTAGTATAATTAAGATTTATACTCTTAAAATATCTTATATTATATTTAAATTCTTCGAAAATAAAATTTTAAATATTATATCTTTAAATTAATTATCTAAAGATATATTTCGATTAATTTAAAAATAGAATAGTTATAATTTCTTATTAGTTATTTAAATTCGAGATATTTAAATTTCTTATAAATATTTTAATTAAGTCTATTTATTATAATTTAAATCTTAAAAATATATAAAGAAATTATATAATACTATAAAGATATTATATTCTCAAATTTTTTAAAGATTATTTAAATAATTTATTTATTTAGATAGTATTTATTTATTATTAAAAGTTCGAGAGTAATAAGACTATATAGGCTTTTATATTAATAAAAATTATAAAATATAAAAAAGAGATATTAAAGACTTAAAGTATCTTATTTAAATAAATTTAATATACTCGAAAAATAGATAATACTTAAATAATCTTATAAGCTTTAATAAAGTTAAATTTAAAAGAGTTTATCGCTTTATTTTAATATCGAAAAGAAAGTAATAAAATATAGATAAAAGATCTTTATAATAAAGTAAAACGATTTTAACGATATTAAGAAATATAATTAATTTAAAATAATAATAATAATAATAAAGAAAATAAAGACTCTTAGTTATATAGATAGCTAATATAAATATTTATAAATATAATAAAATTATTTATAAATATAATAGAAAGATTTAAAATTATTATTATTATTACTATAATAATTTCGAAATAAAAGAAATAACTCTAAAATTTTAAATTAAAAAATAAAGTTCGTTTTAAAAATTTCGAATTTTCGTATAAAATTTAGTACTTTATAAAGATCTTAAAAATTTTAAAGTATTTTTAAAATTATTTTAAGTTAATTATAAAACTATCGCGAAAATTTTAAATTATTTTTTAAAATTTTAAATATTTCGAGTTAATTATAATAGAATTATCTTAAAAATTTTAAATTATTTATAAATTTATTATAAATCTTTTATATATAATAAAAATATATTAAATAACTAAATTATTAAATTTATTTAAAAAAAAATTATAATATTTATATATTATAAATATTATTAAAAATATAATATTTTATATAATAAATTAGAGTATTTTATATAATAAAGAAAAAAACGGGTTAAAATATAAAAAATAAATAAAAAAGTTAAATAAATTTTATAGTTTCTTTATATATATTAAAATATAAAAAAATAATAAAAAAAAAATAAAAAAAATAAAAAAAATAAGTAAGTATATTAATAAAGAAAAGAATTATTATTTAATATATATTTAATATATATAGAATAGTTATTAATATCTACTTCTAGAGAATTTAAATTCTTTTTTAACTTAAAATTATTATTCGAAATTATTATTAAAATTATTTTAAAAAATTTTTTTTAAAATTTTTTTTTTTATTTTTTTTTTGAAATTATTATTTAAAATTATCGTTTAAAATTATTATTTAAAATTATTATTCGAAATTATCGAAATTATAGCTATAATAATTTTAAGTTACTTAAATTTTTATTAAGAATAATTATTTTAAATAATTATTAGACGACTTTAAATTTAAGTTTATTATATTTATTAATTAAATTTATATATATAAAGAATATATTTAATATAAGTTAATAATTATCTCTTTAATAATAATAATTATTCTTAAAACTCGAATTTTTCGCTATAGTAAAAATTCGCGAAAAATTCGCGTTTTATATTTTTATAATTTCTCTTAAAATAATATTTATATATTAATATCTATTAATATTTTAATTATTTTTAATAAAAATCTTAAATAATATTATTATATTTATTAAAAATAAATAATTAATTAAGCTAGTTATAAATATAACGCTATTAAAATATTCTTATATTTATAAAGCGAAAATATCGAATTTCGATTATTCTAATTATTTGAAAGTTGTTGTTTTTTTTTTTTTTTTTTTTTTTTTTTTTAAATTTTTTTTTTATTTTTTTTTAAAGTTTTTTTTTTTTTTAATTTATTTATTTTTTGGGGGGGGGGGGAAAATTTTTAATTTTTTTTTTTTTTAGTAGTAGAATTGGGTTCGCGCTTTTATTATAATTGCGAAATTTTCGCGTAAGATTTAAATAACTTATAAATATTAAATATTAAATATTTAATAATAATACTTTATAAAGATCTCGAAAATTTCGAAGTATTTTTAAGATTATTTTAAGTTAATTATAGAACTATCGCGAAAATTTCGAATTATCTTTTAAAGTCTCGAAAATTTCGAGTTAATAATAATAGAATTATCGCGAAAATTTCGAATTATCTTTTAAAGTCTTAAAATTTTCAAAATTTTTAAATTAATAATAATATTTTTAAAAATATTTTAAGTTAATTATAGAATTATCGCGAAAATTTTAAAGTATTTTTAAAATTATTTTAAGTGAATTATAGAACTATAACGAAAATTTCGAATTATCTTTTAAAGTCTCGAAAATTTCGAGTTAATAATAATAGAATTATCGCGAAAATTTCGAATTATCTTTTAAAGTCTTAAAATTTTCAAAAATTTTAAATTAATAATAATATTTTTAAAATTATTTTAAGTTAATTATAGAATTATCGCGAAAATTTCGAATTATCTTTTAAAGTCTCGAAATTTTCGAAGTTTTTAAATTAATAATAATATTTTTAAAATTATTTTAAATTAATTATAGAACTATCTCGAAAATTTCGAAGTATTTTTAAAATTAATTTAAGTTAATTATAGAACTATCGCGAAAATTTCGAATTATCTTTTAAAGTCTCGAAATTTTCGAAGTTTTTAAATTAATTATAGAACTATCTCGAAAATTTCGAAGTATTTTTAAAATTAATTTAAGTTAATTATAAAACTATCTCGAAAATTTCGAATTATCTCTTAAAGTCTTAAAATTTTCAAAATTTTTAAATTAATAATAGAATTATTTCGAAAATTTTAAGATAATTATAGAGTTATAATAAAGATTTTAAAATATTTATAAATTTCGAAAATTTCGAGTTTTTATAGAAAAATCTCGAATTTTTCGAATTATTTATAAATTTATTATAGAAAAAATTATATATAATATAAATATATTAAATAACTAAGTTATTAAATTTATTTAAAAAAATAATATTTATAATATTTATAAATTATAGATATTTTTAAAAATAGAATATTTTATATAATAAATTATAGTATTTTATATAATAAAGAAAAAAAGCTTTAGAATATAAAATAAGAATAAAAAAGTAGATTTAATTTTATAGTATCTTTATATATATTAAAATAAAAGAAAATAATAAATAAATAAAAATAAAAAATAAATAAAAATAAGTAAGTATATTAATAAAGAAAAGAATTCTTATTTTATATATATACTAATATATAGAATAGTTATTAATATTTACTTCTAGAGAATTTAATTTTTTTATCTCGAAATTATCGTTCGAAATTATCGTTTAGAATTATCATTTAAAATTATCGTTCGAAATTATCGTTTAAAATTATTATTCGAAATTATTATTCGAAATTATCGAAATTATAGCTACGATAATTTCGAATAAAATATCTAAAAAAAATCGAAAATTTCGAGTCGCTTAAATTTTTGCTAAGGGTAACCGTCCGAGACGGTTATCAGATCACTTTGAATTTGAGTTTATCGTATTCACCAGCCAAATTTGTATGTGTGAAGAATATATTCAATATGAGTTGGTAACCGTCCCCTTGGTGGTGGTAACCGTCCTCAAAACTCGAATTTTTCGCTATAATAAATATTCTCGAAAAATTCGCGGCGCTTCGCGTTTTTATAAATTGTTAGTAGTACCCCTACGGGGGTTCATATTTAGGTTCAAATAGGGGTGTCTGGCTTCGGGGCTCGATGACGAGCCCTCTAGAGGGGAAGGCATTGCTAGCAGTGTCCCTACGGGGGTGCTGTTATGATATTCTTCTATTTGTAAAGCGAAAATATCGAATTTCGATATTTGATGATAGGGGGTAGGGCTTAGGGTCGGGCTTAGGGTGGGTCACCGTCCAGCCGCGCCTGGACGGTTACCAGACCCCGTTGAAGGCCACAATCCATAATTGCTCAGGGCTGCCGCTTTTAGCGCGTGAGCTAAGTGATCGATGCGACTCGCTCAGTTCTATGAACATTCGCATTGTGTGGCCATTTATTTACCTATGTGACACACGAAACGGGCATTTTTCCCCCTCCTGGCCTTCCTAAAGTTCAGTATATGCTTAGGGTTAATGTAGTTCTGCGACCACGTATTTCAGTCATCAGCCCCAGGGTCTTGCATGGAAATACTATGCAACCTTGGCGCCGAGAGCAATTTTCTGACAGCGGACATATCCCGGCTCCACAACCTGAACCTCAAGCAAAACGTCTTTGGGATCGTGGTATATGTGGGTAATCTACAGAGATTAACACCCAACGTGAATAGATACAAATTTTGCGCTTTCCAAATACCTAAATGAGCAGACTTCTTTCCTTTCTACCGATTCTACTCTTTCGATTGTTGGACGTTACTTTGGTCTTTGCGGCTTATACAGTCTTTAGAGAGCTGCAAGCAAAGCAGCAAGGAATCGACCCTAAAAGCGATTAGGATGATTTTCTAGACACGTTATCATATCCCTGCTTCAAAAGAAAAGTTGAAAATCTAAGCTGATTGGCTGAGAAAAAAAGGGTCTTAGAAGGGACCCTTAGAAGACAGGAGTATCAAGATATTATTATATACATTGCTACCATATTATTAGGTCAATGGCTTTCACTTACTTACAACTAATGTCGATATTCCATTGCCAGCCAGCTTTATCTGATGCCTACATGCGTCCTACCACTCGATATCTGAGCATGACTGGCGAGGTCGCCGCAACAATGGCAGTAGAGTAAGTCATCGGCTAAGCGGCAAAACAGGCTCGTACAACGTTTGAGAGCAATTCACGTAAGACAGAGATGTTTGGAAAGTCAGGTAAGCTACCATGTCATTCATCCATGCTTCAAATGCGCGCCAGGAGGCACAATTGAACCTTAAATAGGGCCCGCCAACGGATATATAGTCTCATAATGCAGTTGTACGTAGACAATTGAACCTCTTGCCAGACGTTTCTTGCTAATTTACGCAGCTGATCAATCTCATATTCGGCGGAAACTGGCGTATATGTAGCCCAGCAAACATCCCCTTTGACAATAAGCATTACGGGTTTTGGGTATTTGAATGAGCAATTCAGACGCTTTGGAACCTTCAATGACAGCTTCGAAGAGATTGCGGACGTTGGACGCCTAGCAATCTGCATGGGTGCAATGGTCTACATTCAGGAGAACCAAAAGTGTCTTCCATCCTCTATGTCCGAAGAAGACGAACTGGAACGGCCGGATAGGGATCTCATCGCAGAAAATATGAAACTAGACCCAAGGGACAGACCAATGGCAAGGAAGCATTTACAAGATGTGTGGTTCCGGTCATGAAGCTGCTGAAGCAATTGGCATGAACAAACTCCCTGGACCTTCTTTCGTGATGGAATTTTGAGCCTGACGGTAAAGATGTGGGTCGACTTGTGACTTGCTCATTGCCATCGCGGCAGCAATCTTCTTTCGAGTAATTCTGTTGGACCCTTCTTTTGCATCACTCTTTTGAACCTTTCAGTCACGGTCACTAGCTCAACAGACCACACCAATCGTGTGATGCGAGGTTCATTGTCATACATTTCCCCATCCCCGTTGCTCTGATTGCTGACTTGCGGAATCGAGAGACAGATAATGCAGTCTGATGACTGTGACTCGCCCGATGCAAATGACCTCTTTCTCCGTCTAGCTAATTGTGGAATACATGCCACTTCGAATACTGCATGCTTTACAAGATGCATTGGCGCTTATAATATAAGAATGCGGTCTCCAGAGACGCCTGCATGCAAGTGAAGCGCTTATAGACCAGCCTTGGACCAACCTTGATATCTTCGCGGCTCTCCATCAAATTCATTAAACCCTAACTAGCAACATCTCGGGTACAGCAAGAACGATGTGGCCCTCACAGCCCAAGCCGACAGGCTTACTTCTCGCCCTTCTCGCTCTCTTACTCCACGTGCGACTCACCACCGCCTCCTCTCTCTCCGCTCTGACGCTCCCAGCGTTGAACAACACACCCAGCGATGCAAACCTCACAGCCAACATGAACGCATTAAACCGAGTCACCTGTCTCCCCCACCCCGACCTCGCACCTTTCACCGACTTCTCCGACTGCATTCCATCCCTCTTCCGCCTCTACAGCACTCCTCTCATCCACACGGTGATCATCTGGGATCCTGGCGACTTCAGACAGTGGGGTCCCGAGACTGATGAAGGAGGCTGTTATATACTGGTCGATGGGGGGTTACGGGGAGATGTTTTTGCGGTGGAAGATTTGTTGGGACCGGCGATACGGGTGCTGAGCAAGTGCTTTTTGGGGAGTGTGGAAGGGAGGAATGTTTTGGGGAAGGTAAGGGTGGGGCTGGGGAAGGATTGGTGGTTGAGTGTCGTTTTGCAGGCCACGCGGGTGGGGGTAAACGGTACTGTTTCGTATGGGGGGGGTGGAAAGCGTAGAGATTACTGAGGTGGTCAAAGGGGAAAGAGGGGGAAAAAAGGTGGGGGGGCCGGGGTTCGTTCCCATTCAACGGCAAACAAGACCCCAGCGCTGACTGATACGCTTGAAAAGAACTTTGCCACAATGGTGTCGCTGCACGCAACGTGCCAGACACACTTTGGCATGCTTGATCAGCGAGGAGAGTGTGAGAAGTCGACCATTTACAATCTTTCTCATCACAAGAGAATGCAGCAAACGTCACGCACAGAGGTTTTAAATTTTACGCATATTTTGGTAGATCTCGATCAAAACGAACCGAATTATCCTGTCAAAGGATCTAAACAGCAATGATTTTCGGGGAATGTATATGAAAAGTGTCACTTTTCGCTGGCATTGCGCCTGAACTGTACAACTTCTACAACTTCACCTTTGCAGGTAAAAAGACGGTCTTCAGAAAAAGAACTACAACAACTGTTTTTCATTTTCCGGCAGCTGTAGGACTTCTACAATCTTGTTGACCGTCTTCGCCCTCTATGTATGACTTTTGCTCGATCCTCTTACTCAGATATTCGCAACAGATCAGATGGTTTGAAACATTGGTTTAAACCCCCCAAAACCTAGACCTTCCAGGACGGACGGTCCACCGGACGTGTCCGTCCCAACGGTCCAGAAGGCGGGTCCCCCCCATCGGAAGCCTCGCCCCCGCCAGTTTCCCTCCCCTCCTCATCCGCAACCGCGACCGCCTCCTGCGCGATCCTCTTCGCCTCCCGATCCAACAGCCCCTTCACCCACCAATAATCCCGCAGCTGCCCAAAACCAATCCCATCAGCACCAGCTCCTCTCCCGTCTCGCACCGGACGACCGACGACGACCGCCGAGCTCGGGGAAGCGAAAAGATCCGCAACGGGGGCAGGGGACTCACCCAAGCGCCGCACTCCTCCCTCCGCCACCGCGGGTGCTTACACATCAGGGCCTGGAATTGCTCGAGCAGATGCCCGCCCGCGCCGTCGCGCGGCTGCTCCGGGGGGAAACGGCGCTTGTCGGCGAAGAAGCTGTCCAGGTAGAAATCCGTGCCGAGTTCTCTGTTGAGGTATTCGTGGCCGTCGTCGCCGGTGCCGGCGCCGCCGCGGCGGCAGTCGTGCATGCGCAGGGCGAGCCGGATGGTGAGGGATGCGCTGGGGGGGACGGGGGGTGGGGAGTAGGGCGGGGGGGGAAGATTGGGGGGTTGAGGCGGTCATTTTTGGGGGGGAGTTTCTTTTGAGGGTATTGGCGGATGGGTTTTGAGGATGCGTAGGTGGATGACGGAAGGAGTGGAGATCAGGGAAGAGGACCTTTGTAAATGGGGGTTCTCGACATTGCGTGTTTGTGCGCCTGAAGCAAACAGAATCTGTTTATGCAAGATCTGCTTGGGCAGAGACAGCTGGCTGGTACAGCGCAACGCTTGCTGCGGATGAGGAACCGTGTTGCCACCTACTCGAAGTCGACTGCGGTCGCTTGATCTGATTTCTGCTTGTCAGGTCATCAAGTCTCTAGTACATCAAACGCCATCTCACTCCTATCGCTCCATACGAATATTGCCCTTCATCTTCTCGCTCCTCACACAGCCAAGCCCCTCTCCCTTCCTCACAATCTCCCCAATCCGTTCCTGTCTTCGCTCCTCCACAACCCTCGCCGCGTCCTCCGCTCTCTCCTCCGGGCTCTTCGCCACCTCCCCCACGATCCTCTCCGCCTCTTCATCCAACAAGCCTTTTAACCACCAATAATCGCGCAGCTGCACCCAAAGCCGAAGCCGATCGTCAGCCTTCGATCCACAAAGCAGGATGCTTCACATAGAGTACAACCAGGACGAACTCACCCAAGCAGCACACTCCTCCCCTACTCCACCCCTTCTCCCCCATCACATACTCAAAATCTTTCAAGTCCCTGCTGCGTTCTTCACTTGGACCTCCTAAAGGGAAGACCTCATCGTCCCAGCAGAAGTCTCGCAAGGTTCTCACGACGTCTGATGGACCGAAGATGTATTCGAAAAAATCGTTGTCTGTGGGAACGACGCCGCGCCGGGAGTCATGGAGGCGGCAGGTGATGGTGATGAGAAGGATTTGATCGGGGCCGATTGCGGACGAGAATTTAGACGGTGCCAGGAGGCTATCGGTACTTGCAGGAGTGTTTGTCATGGCGAGTGAGTCTTTGCTGTAGAATATTGTGATGGGTTTGATGAAAGTAGAGGTATGGTGTTTGACTGATTCACAGACAAGAGCCTCTCAAACACGTTGTGTGATGCATGTAAAAGTGACGAAACAGAAATGATATTCACACACTAGTCAACGCGAAGCTGATGCTACGATTGGTAAGCTTTGTTGCCACCGCGTTGTGTAAGGTGATTTTACCACTTAGTTGATCCTGAGATGCTTCTCATCCATACACCTGAACTACTCCTTTGACAATCTGATGAAGGCGAGATCCAAAAGTTCATCAGGATCGACATCTCACCTTGCAGACGTTCATGCACAGGCCCCCTCGTACCTAGAGACTAAGGCCAAATACTCTACACACGCACACCGGCCCACAGCGGCTACCGAAAGTACCTTTTGAATCGAATTTTGTGTTTTCATCTCGGGTACCGGTGTCAGCGAGAGCATCGTCGGGCATGACAGACGATCCATGCTCGAGATCAAAAGCGCAATGAAAGACTAGATACAACCCGGCCAAAAAGGTAGTAGTCCTCTTATGCTGAAGCATCTACTAGAAGTTGTGGAAGCTAGTGGCGAATATCGATAATTCATTCGCTCGAGACCAGACATGCATGCTGTTTGCTGTCCGTACCATGCCCCGTAAAGAGATCAAGTTCCTGGAGCCGGTGTTCAAGACTACTGTTGCCGTGCCCACCCCACTGCAAACAGAACCACTCCCACGGAAGCTACAATTAGGCCCAAGTTCCTCAAAACATTCAACAGACTCCTGTTCTGAAATTCCTTCGATCTTTCCGCCAAGGCACCCCTTTCGTTCAACCTTGGAAACGGAGCGTTGGGCTGCTCCTTTCCCAAAAACGCACAAAGCGGACCCCAGCCCTCCTTCAGATCGAATTCCAGCAACCTCTCCTTAGGAAAAATGCCTTCTCATTGTCACATGCCGTCGAGAACGTCATCTAGGCAATGACTCGTTCTGCAAAAAGCGACTTTCATCGTACAAAGTCCGGAGGTAGTTGAATTCTTTCGCTGGTCTCCATTTCTTGTACAGCTTTCGTGAATACTTATAGTCGAGCAGCGAGTGTGGAGCATTCTAGATCGTCAGCACTAACGGGTACATTACAGATACATACCCCAAAACCTTGAATACTTACAAAGGCATACCCCGAACTCTTCTATTATTCATACCCCAATGATATATGAATCGGTATTTTGCCATCTATACGGGTATGAGTTTGTAATTTACCCCAGCACTAACTGTTTGATGGCGCAAAAGTCTTGGCGCGGATCACGTGATCTTTGCGTTCGTGCACATGCTCGGGAACCTAATCACCAGAGGAGTCGAAATATGCCAAAGAACCTTGAAGGACAGAGACGGACCGTAATCTTCACTTGACGTATATTTGATTCCAAAGGTCAACCAAAACGCAGGGATCAGCATATTCGAGACATCTAGAAGCCTCGTTCTGGCTTAACCGGAGCACCGCGATGACCGACCCCAATATTCAGGGTGAATTCGAATGAGAACTGCTCCTGGTGCAATCCGATCCCTCTGCCCCACATAGAGTTCGCTGCATCATGAGGGTCCCTTCTCTCGACGATGAGCCAGCTTTCAAGGCCTCATGATACTGCATGGGCTAATTACCGAATCATACCCCGAAACTATGAATCCTTACCGAATCGGGCTAATTACCGAATCATACCCCGAAACTATGAATCCTTACCGAATCATACCCTAATTACTGAATCATACCCCTACACCAAAATTTGGGGTATGATTCGGTAAGGATAATGCTGGGTATGATTCGGTATTTACAAAATTGCCATAGTGGTAAGAGTGTAATCCAGATATCTATATCTGTGTAGGTTATTGGGAGTGAAGAGTGTATGTGAGAGTCACAGACTGGGTGTAGACAGGCTGAGGGGTCAAATTTAGCCCACTGTTAGCAGCAGCCCCCACGGGGGCTCTGCGACGGCGCTACAAGGGGGCCCTATTTAGTCCAAATAGGGGTGTCTGGCTGTCAAGCCAGACACCCCGAGACCATCAACTCAGCTAAAAAAGTCTCGGGGGTGTCAGACACCCCATTTGGAACCTAAATAGAGCGATGCAAAGAACCCCGTGGGCGCGCTAACACCCATTCGGCTTTCGTCTGATGTATCTAAGCTGGTAGGTCACCCATTAAATACGGTCGGAGATATTTCCTTTTTCTATGGTCGGATGGCCCAGGTCGCGAATTTTCTCCTTTGCGAATTTGATCATGAATGACAGATCACCGAATCATACCCCAAGTAATGGAAACTACTGAATCATACCCCTAGGGTATGATTCAGTAATTAGGTATGATTCGGAAGGATTCATAGTTTCGGGGTATGAATTAGTAATTAGCCCGATACTGCATACTGGTCTCATGATAAGAGGAGACTCAACTACTCGGGAGTCTCGCCCCGTGGAGAAAAGGTTTCCGACCTTCTATTAGAAAGTACAAAACTTCCAACGTTCTGGGGAATTGAGAAGCGGGGATCACGGATCCTGGATTTGCGCAAAGGAAAGGGACTTTGATATGCAGCTAATAAGCGAGCCCAATCAGAAATTATCCCTAGGCGCTGCGGCCGCCTTCGAAACCCTAGGCGCGGTAAACAGTTCTCTGTCAGTGGTGCGCACAAAGGACTACAATAGTAGCGGCATATGTGAGGTTCGAAGGATGAACCGTGGTCAAATTTGGTCTCTGTCCGTGATATAGTCTCGGCCCAACGTTCGCTATTACTTGTACTACCTTTCTCACAGAGGGGGTAGTGTGCAGAAACGAACATCGACCCACAGCAATCCTTGTTGTCCGCTCCTTGAAATAGAACTTGATGAGGGGAACATGTAGCCTTTGCTGTTTTCCCAGCCGAAGTGCTTACACTACCGATTGCAAGCGCTGACGGACATATCTAGTGTCTCAATGTTGGAATGTAACTAGTCTTTATTTTGAGGTTTCGGATATTCATAAGAAGAGCATGGTCGGGACCTGCTTCGATTGTCAAGCCCCCAGATGCATACAAGAAGGTGAAAGGTACAGACTACAGAGACGGCTTCTTTGTTATTCCTCCCCTCCGCCAAGGCTGTCCGTGCGTCCTTTTTCTTGCAACATTCACCGCTTATATTCTCCTACATACCACTTGACTGTATCCGCTTTTCAACTTCCTCGAATGAGAGCTCTGCGACCGCCAATTGCATTACTGCTTGGAACATACATATATAAACATCAACACCCTCCCTCGCCAAGATGATTCCCTCTCACATCTCCTTCCGCGCCACCCTCCTAACGTTCTTCCTCGCCTTAACCGACTCCGCCCAAGCCCATCCCTCCAAACCAGACACTTCACCAAACGAAATCCGAGCCACATCACCCAACCTCTCAGCCTACAGACCCGTCCTAACAGACGGTACGTTCCTTCCAGCCCCATCCTCCCACACCAACCCTAACAACCTCAGGCACGGCGTCCCTCCCCTCCCCAACCGGAACCCTCAAATCCATAACCCTGGGCCGCGGGACCCAAAACTACACCTGCGCCTCCAGCGCGAGCACCCCCATCTCCGACGGCGCCACCGCAGCCCTCTTCAACGTCGCCCAGCTCCTCCCCACCCTAAGCATCAGCCAAGGCCAAGCGGTCCTCAACAGCCTTCCAAACGCTCTGGTCGGCGACACCGTCGCCCAAATCGCGCAGTCCGGCCTCCCCGTCATAGGCGAACACCACTTCACCGCCGCCGGCGTGCCGACCTGGGACCTGTTCGGCGAGGGGCTACTGCTGTACGGGTCCGGCGTGGGCGACATAGCGGCACCGGCTGGGGCGAATGCGGGACCGCAGGGCTACGGGGCTGTGGATTGGAAGGCGCTGACGGGTGCGGCGGGGAGTGTGGGGTTGACGGAGGTGTATCGGGTTGAGACGGCGGGAGGGAAGGCGCCGACGAGCTGCAGTGGCTCGGGCGCGACGATCGAGGTTCAGTATGCGGCCATGTATTGGTTTTATGAGTGATGGGTGCGTGAACGATTGTGTTGGATAGCCGGGTCGCCATTCGTGTTCTGTTTGTAAATGACGAGGCGGCGCGATGGATGGCACCGCCCAGGTATCCATCGTACAATACTGCGGATACTCGTTGTACATACAAGCACGCATCCTACTCAGAAATCCTCACGCCTGAGTATGCCGACCCATCGCACACAACAGAAATGCGCAGCGGTAAGTTGCCTCCATCGCATCCCTGCTGCACGAGCGTGCGTTTCCAGCACCGTGCTCATGAGCCCGGGTATCGACTGGCATGACAACTGTGTCAACAGTCCTTGAACGAGATCCACTCAACATCGGAGATGAAAGCCGCGGCTGCTGTTTTGGATGACGGGGCAGCAATTAAACCTGAAGGAATGCCAAAAGTTCAAAGGGTGCTCAGGACAGATGCTGATGTATAGTCTGCGGAGACGGACAGTTTTCAAGATGGTGAATAGTTCGCGGAGAATAAGGAGTTTGGAGATCGGAAGTAAGGACAGGCCGGGGCAGGGCAGGAGATTGCAACTTGTGAGGCAGGAAACTCACTTTCTAGGGTTCTTTACCCATTGCAAGTATTAGAATAGGTATGCCGGATGAATGACGAAAAACACATAAGATTGCAAATCCCGAGTCAAAAGGATAGCATCAACGCCTGGATGGACTGCAAAAGCAACTGTGTAGCCAAGTAGCCAAAACCCTAACACGTAAAGACTGACCTTACGCAGCACTTTTACCAGCCAATGCCAAAATCACACCCCACAATAGACAAATTTAGAAAAGCGCGCAAACCCACCAGACACAACCGAGTAAACAAATACCCACCGAACCGAAACAAAATAGATCGCTTCATCCACCAAACAAGCACCAACACCCCACCCACACAACTCTCAAACCCCCCTCTCAACATCAACCGCCTTCCCTTCCACCGCGCACTCGAGAGCGCCCGTTCCTCCACACACCCACTCCACCCCTCCTCATACGCCTCGCTCGGCAGCTCCTGCAAACCCCGCTCGTTCCGATCGCGCAGCTGTATCCAATCCCGCCTCGATTGGGGCGCCGGGGGTGTTCCGATCCGCCATAGCCCGAGCCGGAGTGTCGCCGTCGCCTTTGTGCGGGGGGGCGATGGAGGCGAGATGGTGGTAGAGGCGGGGCGGAACGACGGGGCAGCTGCGGAGCGGACCGCTGGCGATTTCGGCGATGCGGTCGCACGGTTCGGCCGGAGATGTTTCGATCGCTGGTCGTGAGAGGAATGGAATGGAATGGAGTGGAATGGAACGAAGAGGATTGCGGGAACTCACGCCCAGAGCGCGGCTTGGAATCTCACGTCGGTGTAGTCTTCCGTCCTGGTGAGGGAGGACGTGGAACGCCCAGGCGCAGAAGATGCTCGCGACGCAAGCCCTGCGATACGTCAAACGATCTGACTTGAGAGTGTGTCTGGAAAACGGGACGGGGACTGACAGCGCGCCCGTTGCGAAGATGGGCGGAGACGCCGATCTTGCGCCGCACCGGCATCTGCAGGTTCCGGATCAGATGGATGGGGACGCTCAAGAGCGCGATGTCGGAAATCAGGTTGAAAAACTGGCGGATGCGAGATACAACACGCGTCGACGTCCGGACAGCGTCCCGGCTCTTCGGGTGTCCAGATCTTGGTGCGTGGAGAGCGGGGAAAGATCGGGACGAAGGAGAAGGCGGTATAGGATATCGCGTTCGCGTCGATCAAGCATTGAGTAAGCCAGTAGCCGATGTCACGCTCGACGGAGCAGAAGAGTCGCAGGATGAGGAGCAGGATGGAGCATTTGGTGAAGAAGGGCGATAGACTGTAGATGGGGTCTGAATAATTTGTGTACTGCCTGTGTTACTAGTCGCTTAGAACCTAAGTTTGCGAAGAGCGTTGCGAGACTCACTCTTTTTTGATATTGAACATGCGAGTAGTACAGATTCCACATATGGGTGCCACGACCATGAGTGCCAATACACCATTCGATTGCTAGATAGGCCATGAAAGTTGCCTAGGGCGATTTATGTTAGCTAGTTGTTCTCTACACTTTAAATTTCTGGGTTCACGTGCTCTCCAAAAAGTAATCCACCTGGGGAGAGATAGACAAAGGTAGAGAGAGAGAGAGCCCACCCATCCCAATAAGCAAGTATCTGGCATAGATGAGACAATACTGTCCACACACTAGCTAGCTCTACTTACAGTCTTCCCATTTCAGAGCCCTCACTATTAATTTCCTCGTGTATAAACGCGCGGCCACCATGACTGTAGTCGCAATAACGCTCGCGACTATCGTCAAAGCCTGATTAGGGCCGCAACGTATAAGGGCTAAAGAATTCCGCTGGGACACCAGGCGGGGGCGCTAAGGCCGGCTGGTTTGGGGGAGGGATGGACCGCGATTGAGGCATTTGAATGGGCGGTCGCAAATGATCCGGTACGCGTTGGGACTGCCCTCTTGACTGCGCGAAAAGAAGGCGAGAATAGATTTAGAATAGATCTGGGTCCCGGAACAATCTTATGCTTTTTTGAAGCCTGAGATGCCATGATTCAGTCAACTGGCCTTTGCCGAGATGGTGGGGTGGACAAGAGCTAACAACGACACTCATGTGGTGGAAACGGCTTGAAGAGACTAAATGATTAATGAGAGTAAAGGAGAGGGCGACGGGACGCTGTTTAAGCACACGCCGCAACGTCATATACTAGGGCGGAGATGGAGAGGTGCGGAGAGGGAATACTGATCGAACCATCAGCCCACAGGCAGGTACATAACCTCAATTATCCCATGTCGGTTGATGTCACCAAGGTCGTCGTGGATGCCGGAAGACATAGATCGTCAGGCCAAGGATTGCCCGTTTGGGTTGGCTGGGCCGTGCCGTGCGAAGAGCAAGCGCTCCAATGGGACACCCAACCCACCCTCTCGTGCTCTTAAAACCCTTACCCACTCCTGCCTAATTGCTGCTGTTAGCGACACGAGCAGGGTCGCTTGCCTGAATCGACTATTCGCACAGACTTTTGCAAAAGAACTCAACGTGGCGTTGAAGCGCGGGCCTTGGCTGATGTTCGAACTTACCGCAAGAAAGAACAGTGTTGAATTGTATTCCCCTTCATGCCGAAGAAATCGGCACCAAGAACATGTTGCGCCTATGCTAGGGCCGAACATGCACTTGCACGTTCCCGCACTGCTGTTCACTTGTCAGACAGTCTGTGACAGTGCTCAATCAAGCGAAGAGGTAAGAGGGTTTTGTTTGTCAAGCCTGCGGGTTCCGGAATATCCATAGCTTGAAGGATCGCGGTGCGAATAACCAAAAAGAGCATGGCACTCTGCATAATGTCCTTCGGCTAAATACCTCTCCTATACATCATAGCTTTGATTTCTTACCACCTTTGACTCCAGTCACCACTTCATCACCCAAAAGAAAATCAGGATACTTGAATCCGCCCATGTTGGGCGTCTGTGCTCGCCACGCTGCTCCATCGACTGAGGACCAAACATATCAGCTCATTTCTACATATTTGGAGAAATCGTACATACCAACAAGTGCCTGGCCATTCACGTAATTCCCAGCATCCGAGAATAGAAAGATCGTGGCGTCTGAAATCTCCTTCACAGTGCCCCACCTTCCCAGAGGGATGTTTTTGAAAGAGTTAGCCACGTCGTCCGTCTTTGCCAATCTTTCCATGCCTTCTGTGCCGGCGATAGGGCCGGGTGCGATAACGTTAGACGTCACGCCTCGCGGACCAAACTCGAGAGCGAGGTTGTTGGAAAGTGCGTCAACGCCAGCTTTGGCGACGCTGACATGAGTCTGGAGTGGCATTGCAGTGTAATGAAAGGTGGCGGAGATGAAGATGATGCGGCCGCCTGTTCCTGTTGGAGAGGCTGTTCTGCCGTCGGACTTGTGCTTGCCTGCTGAAGTGACGAGATGGGGCAGCGTCGCCTTGACAGTGTTGTAAGAGCCCAGAACGTCGATGTCCATGACGGATTTGAAGGCGTTTGTGCTGAGCTGGTTGATGGAGGCGAGGAAGTTGCCTGCAGCTCCGGCGCTGGAGGAACTTAGTGCATGCAGACATGGCTTGCTTAATCCATAGACTTACATCACAAAATCGATTCCCCCAAGCTCTTTAACACACTTCTCCACAGCTGTTTGCATACTTTCAATACTCCTGACATCAACAGACCCAAAGCCCAGAACTTTTGCGCCTTGCCTCGCAGTAGCGATATCTGTAGCCATCTTCTCCGTTTTCTCGACATTTCGTCCAATAATGCACGCATTAGCGCCGAGATGGACCATAGCTCTGACCTGGGCGCTACATATGGTGCCAGCGCCACCTGTGCAAAACACGACTTTGTTTTCTGGAGTGAGAACGTAAGCTCAAGCAAGACATGAATTAGGAAAGAGTTATTTGCTACCAAAAATGCCATCTTTCCAGATATCGCTCACGTACTCATGCTTGGGGAGAGGCATCTCGACGTATCGATGGCGACGTGAATCAAGATTGGAGGCTTTCTCAATTGCAAAGCTTAGGTGTCAACGGCAATACATGAGAACGGTCTCCAAGAGGAGGGAGGGCTTGAGGACGAATTATAGGGGCGAGCCTTGAATAAAAGATCGGCTCAATTCCAACTCGCACTCCAAGCCGAGGTTGATTACAAGCTTGATTCTTAAATAAATACTTCAGCCGTTATTAATCTAGAGAACTCTTACCGATGGTCGACGCTTTCTTGGAGATCATACCTAACATTGTGTTGTCGCTGGGCCGAGGCAAACGAGGGGTCCCCAGGTCGCCGCTTGCAGATCCCTGCTGCCGATCCGTAGAGTACTGCCGCTAGAAAGACGGAGCTTCAGGTTTCCCATCTCCACCCTCCATCCAAATCCCTTCCGCCTCCGCTCTGCAACATCCATTCTAAGTACAGCATCGGACAAGATGTCACGCAACACAGCAACCATCTGCAAGTTCATCGGCACCATCTCGCTCGGTCTCCTGACTGTACGCCCCTCCCCTCCATTGCCGCCCGCTCCTTCCTACTCCCACCTTCTCCTCACCCCCCGGCTCAACAGCCCTCGCCTTTCTACCCACAGCTGACATCTTCTCAGGGCGTATCCTACACCACAACAACCACCACCCTCCCACCCATCCAATCCCTTCCCAGCGCCCAACCGGCCTCCACCACATTCCAACACCTGCGCGCTCTAGCCCACCGGCACCAACTCCTCCTCTCCACCCTCTCCTCCACCTCTCTACTCCTCGCCTACGCCCTCTCCCCACCCCGCAGCCGACATCCGTATCTCTTGTGGGCAACCCTGGCCATCGGATTGGGCTACACGAAAGAGATCTATGCGGGTGTGGTTGGAAAGGTGAAGGGCAAGGGCGATGAGAGCAGGGCTAGATCAAGGACGCCGGATAGTAGCGATGAGGAATGGGAGGTCGAGGGTGCTAGCACTGGTAGCCTGAACGGAGAGGCTGTCAGGGAAGGAATGGAGAAGTGGAGGGGGAAGATGGTGGGGCGGACAGTCGTGTGGGGTGTTGGGTGGCTGGTTACAGTGGTTGGACTTTGGGGAGATGGAGTCTAAAAGTGGAAGGACCTGTTGTGCGATGCTCAGACCCGTCCTGACTCGGGTAGGCTTTTGTGACTTCAGGCTGGCCCTTGCGTGAGAAAAGTGGATGGACGATGAAGCAGATGAGAGTGAACGTGGGCTTCAGGGTGGCTGGCTGGCGTTTGTGGTATCTCTACTCGTTTCCAGACTGGAAATAAGTCTTTCATGTTTGAAAGCTCAATAGCAACTTCTGCACCTGCACTCAACTTAGAATTCGTGTCATCTTACACTCATGATGCAGCTTCGCAGGACTCTTGTTCTGGAATTGTTTGGATAAAGGCTGCTAAAGCTTGAGAACGGACTGAAGGTTGAACCTGAAGGGCATGGACCGGAGAGCGATCAATGAGGGTTTTTCAAGAACGGTCTCAAACAACGGCTAATGATTGAGGGACGGTGAAGAGCTCGCAAGGCCTAGTGGTAAGAAACTGCTTGTTCTTTACATCATGTACAGCTTTGGAGCAGAGCTCAATCGTTTATACTGCAGCTGTGAAGCTTCGCGTGGGAAATCTCAGTTCACGCTTGGGTCTGATGGCTTCAGCGACACCAGATTTGTTCAAGCTACCAAGTCTCCTGCTTATACCTTCCTTCCTTCTCCATTGTCTCCATATAGCTCTCGGCGTCTTTCTGATCCATACGGCCGACATCTCTGAAGACATCGGCAAGCGCAGCGCGGACTGCTTGCGGCATCTTGCCCGAAGACCCACATACGTAGACTATTCCCCCACTATCATGAAGGAGGCGGTAGACAGAGTCTGATTGCTGGCGTATGAGATTCTGTACATAGACCTTGTGACCTTGATCACGCGAGAAGGCTGGGTGGACGGTCAATGGCATTCGCCTTTGCAGATCCTGCCATTCATCTTGGTAGAAGTAGTCGGCGGTTTCACTGCGACAGCCGAAGAATAAGAGACTGTGTCCAGTCCCCGCTACACCGTTTGCATGATGATTGGTGTTTTCTTCAACTTCGGTACCTCTTTCCTTTGCCCATTGCAACCTCTCCCAGACCAAAGATCGCATAGGCGCAACACCGGTCCCGGGACCAATCATGATAATTGGCCGCTCCGATTCGGCTTTTGTGATAGCTAAGCCGCCTTGCTGCAGTCCGACACGAAGTTTCGCCCCTACAGGCAAGTAAGCAAGATACCGAGTGCACACACCCTCTCTGATCTTCCTAATCACAGTCTTATACTTGACTATAGCCACCAGAAGCTCAAATCTTGCTGAGCCATCCGGGGTCTTTCTCAGTTGGCCACCACTCGCAATACTGAATTGCCGACCGCGCAGCTCTGGTAGAACATTCGCAGCCCATTGCCAAGGGACCTTGACGGACTCGAACTCTTGAAGTACTTCCAATATGCTACGCCTTGGCCTCGTGGTATAGTCGTATAATTCGTCTATGTACTCTGGCTTTGTGAATTCGAGGAGTCGGTCTTTGTGAAATTGGTTGCCTGTGAAATGGGCTATGAGAGAAAAAAAAGAGCGACGTGGTATGGCTGTGAGGTCGAGGTGCTCAGTCAGAAGTGTTCGAATCGTTGTACATGGTCCTGGTAGAGAGATTGGAGGCGATGGATAAAATACTTCTTCTATGTCAGCTTTGGTGGGAGTAAACTGGATCGGCTTATCTGCGATGTCAGTCCAGTCCAAGCGTTGCAGTAGGCGATCAACATCTTCTGGGAAGTTTTTGGGGAATATGGTGAGGACATCCCCCGGTCCATAGGCGATCGGATGGTTACTGCTGAATTCCAAATGACGTACATCTTGCCAATGTGTGCTAGGAGTGAGGCGTCGATTCTTCTCCAGCGTCACATTCAGATGTTGGGTGGCGGAGATGGCAGCAGATTTCGTCCTAGTGGGTTTCGCTGCTTCGGTCTCGTATTTTGCTTCCGCCGAGCCATCGATAAAGGACGTTCGCTCATCGCCGCCATTGGCCAGCTGCTTTGACGAACCATTGAGTGCGTTCTGACACAGCGCGAGAGTCCACTTTGGATCCAACAAAACGTGCTCCGAGATTGGAATTGTACCTTCCGCTAATGGAAACTTGGTCAGAAGGTGATGGCGAAAGTCATAAGACCAAGGAACGAAGCTTGCATCAAGCCTTCACTGAAAATCAGCCAATACTCTTTGCCATTCAAACAACCGAAGCATTGACCCTTCATCATGCTGTTCATCTGCTTCACCTCGAGGATATACCTCCTTTGCTCCTAATTGAAGAAGTCTCTTGTGAAGTTTTCGAGCCGCCCAGTTGAATCTAGTCAACGGGTCAGCCCCTGCCATGTGAATTCCTCCGTGAATGACCACGAGTACTTAGGATATGAGCTGTCTCCTAAGCCAAATGTTGTCAACTGGACGCCTTCAAGATACGAATATGGCAACTTCCTCCGGAGCAAGCTTTTCCAGAATAGCCTCGCATTAAGGGGTAGATCGCCTTGGCCTGTAGTCGAGATGACTACGATCACGACAGAGTAAGTCCTTAGGGATGACTAGCTTGTATCAGCTTTTGTGTGTGTGTGTTTTCCGCCGTTTCTCAGCTTGCCGTGTCAATTGTGTCCAGTTTAGATACATAGGTCCAGAAATGGATACGCTCAAGCATACGTCCGAGCTCTTCTGCATAGTCATATGCATTACCAGTCTCTGAACCATAAGCGACCAGAGCTGATCTGTTCTGCATTGGACACGCGATTTGCGTTCAACGTAGCCCAATAGAGAAGAAGGGGAAGCAAACACTAGTATTTGCCACCTTATGAAAACGGAATGACCGTCTTGCAAGTGATCTTCCCGGGCAACCAATCGTGATCCAAGCCTGTTACATCTAAAGAGGTGGGATTCATCCACTGGACAAGGCGGTCCTAGGAATAACTCGTCGTTGAGCCCCTTAGATTGCTTTCAAGATTGATCTTGTGTCCTTTGCCACAGTTGTGTAGTCGTGACAATTCACATGCTCAGACTCGCAGTGATGTATAAGGCTCGTGATATTATCTAGGGACGTTTCTTCACTTCGTATAGGAGAATTGTATTAGTGACTCTAAATATAGAAGTGAAGCAGTATCTAAGTACATTAGATAATCTGGTGAATCTGGTTGCAGTGAGATGAGTTGAGGCTTGGCAGTGAAGCTGCATGAAGGGTCCGCACGGGCGTTTTACTTAATCCGGCTTGGTGCTGAGGACTAGCGCGGCTTCCCTACATTTTCTTCTCTTCTGCTGTTCTGTTTGTAAAACCTCCTTCTTTCCTACTTCAAGAACGGTACTTTGTTTACTGACAACAAAAACTTCCTCTTACCTTCTCACACCTTGATTCGGGCACGCTTGAGCTACCCTCATCCTCCTTGTCAAGTCATTTCCTCAAAGGCATTCTCAACCTCGCCTTTCCTCAATCCAAAAAGCCTATCAGCAGCTTCAAGCTCACTACAACTTCTCAACACAAATATGTCTGCCGTTGATAGCATCACCGAGAACATGGCCGCCACCTCTATTGCTCCGATTGCACCAGAAGGAGCAAACAACATCTCCGGTGGCGAGCCCATCAACGCTGCCGAGAACGAGGCAGTCATTGCCGCAGCTGCTGAGGGCCGTCGTCTTTACATCGGAAACCTCGCCTACGCGACCACTGAGGGGGAACTCAAGTCCTTCTTCACCGGCTTCTCAGTGTATGCTCTTTACTCAGACTTTGTCTGTGCCTCAAAATGCTAACACATACATCAAGCGAGACCACGTCCATTCCCACCAATCCTCGTACCACCCGACCAGTTGGTTACGCCTTTGTCGACCTCTCTACTGCAGAAGAAGCACAGAAAGCCATCGCCGAGCTCGCTGGCAAGTTCATCCTCGACCGTAAAGTCTCCGTACAGCTGGCTCGCAAGCCTGAGACCGCCGCCGAGAAGCAGGCCGCGGCTGCTAGTGGTGGAGAGGGCCTTAGTGGTGGGGAGGGCCGTCGTAGGAACTCTGGCCGCGGTCGTGGACGTGGCCGTGCTCGTGGTGGACGTACTGGTCGGGGTGGTCGAAGCGTAAGCCCTGTCTCGATCAAATTTTCCAACACCTTCACGCTAACACAAGGATGTTACTAGCGTCAAGCCAACGCTGGTGAAGATACCAATATCCCAGGCCAGGCCTTGCCCTTAACAGAGACCACCAACGAGGGTGCACCCGCAACCAACGGAGCAGAAGATAAGGCCCGTGCTCCTCGCCAACCCCGTCAACGTGGACCGCCTGAGGATGGAATCCCCTCGAAGAACAAGGTCATGGTGGCCAACCTCCCTTACGACCTTAGCGAGGAGAAGGTAAGCTTTAGTGGGTCCCTAACATCTACAGGATTCATCTAACACAGTGATCATAGCTCAAAGAACTCTTCTCTGCCTATAACCCTACCGCTGCCAAGATCGCTCTTCGACCTATCGCCCGCTACATGGTCAAGAAGCTGCAGGCCCGTAACGAGCCCCGTAAGGGTCGTGGATTTGGTTTCGTCTCTCTAGGATCGGAGGAGCTGCAGCAAAAAGCTGTCAGTGAAATGAACGGCAAGGAGGTGGAAGGCCGCGAGATTGCTGTAAAGGTCGCTATCGACAGCCCTGGCAAGGAGGACGTCGACCCCGAGGCCGCTGGCACGGCTCCTCTCACCGAGAATGGAGTTGTCCAAGCCAATGACCCTCCTGCGACTGAAGCTGCCTAATCTGCCCCGGCACAGAGATGCGTTGCTTCACTGTTTACATCGATCTCACCGTCTTTGTTCACATCGAATGCTCGCAGAAAAATGGAGTGGGAATCTTGGCGGCTCTCTCAGTATCAAAACTCATGCATGCATTTAGAGCGACTGATTTCCTTCTCTGCGAGGTGGTTTAGAAGCTCGATATGGCCGCATTAACGAAGATACTGTTCCTTGTACTACCATTACGAAATGCTTATCGCCCGCCACCACTGTATTCTAGAATTAGATAGTCGATGAGGTGATCCAAGTTCGAAAAGTTTGATATACAACTTGATGCAAATTTGAGCTTCCTCAACCGTATGGTAAAGCATGTGGCAACCCAATATACCTGTCGAGCTCCGTCTTAAGAAAAAAGGGGTCTCTGGAGCTAGCGCGCTTATCGATAACAGATGCGTCCCACTCGTCTGCACTCCATTCCAACGACAACCAATTTGTGAGCCAACAGCGAGCATTGAACCCTCAATTGCCCCGACTATCAATGAAACTTAGGTAACAAACAATCTGCCCACCTATTTGCACATACAAAGTCCAATAAGATGTGGGAAGTCGACCCTGAAACCAAGACCAAGGTGCCCCTTTCTCCTCCTACCAAGTCAATCCCTTCTGACCGATATCCTTGCAGCTCGCAGCCCTGCAA
Source organism: Letharia columbiana (assembly GCF_014066305.1). Taxonomy (NCBI): domain Eukaryota; kingdom Fungi; phylum Ascomycota; class Lecanoromycetes; order Lecanorales; family Parmeliaceae; genus Letharia; species Letharia columbiana. The sequence continues at coordinate 1,338,372 of NW_023501040.1, read as the reverse complement.
AAACGCCCCGGAAACACAACCTGCATCGACTGTTCCGCCCCATCCCCGCAATGGGCCTCTCCCAAATTCGGCACTTTCATCTGCCTGACATGCGCCGGCCTGCACCGCGGCCTAGGCGTCCACATCTCCTTCGTACGTTCAATACAGATGGACTCTTTCAAGCCTGCCGAAATAAGCCGTATGGAATTGGGCGGCAACAACAACTGGAAGGGATTCTGGGAGAGCAAAAGCGGACAGAAGTGGGGAAAGCCGGGGCAAGGAGGGGACGGGGAGGCGATGCGGTTGGTGGGGGATAGATACGGAGGCGATGAGGGCGAGGAGTATAAAGAGCGATTGGGGTGCAAAGTCGAAGGACGGGAGTTCTCCGGGATGCCGATCAAAGAGCGCAAGAAGATGGAATCCCGCGGCGTGGAAACATCGACCGCGCGCACATCGTCCCCGCTCGCCGGTGCGGGAGCACGGTCACAGAAATCGCAGAATGAGGATTTCTTCGCGAGGAAAGGGAATGAGAATGCCACGAGGTCTGATGGATTGGCGCCGAGTCAAGGCGGGAAGTATGGAGGATTCGGCAGCGAGCCAGCCGTGCCGACTGCGAGACAAGGGAGCGGAGGGGCTTTACCGGGGGTGGACGATTTCCAGAAAGATCCCGTGGCGGCATTGAGCAAGGGGTTTGGATGGTTCACGAGTACGGTGGGGAAGGGGGCGAAGACGGTCAATGACGGCTGGATACAACCTACCGCCCAAAAGGTACGCTTCCCTTCCCACAGCTTACACACCTACCTACCTACCTCGAACCTTGAGCGATCGGACTGATAGTGTGGGGGTGTCCAGATAGCAGAAGCGGACCTCGCGACCACCGCCCGCCTCACCGCCGCCCAAGCGGCCAAGACCATCCAAACGGGCACCAAAGGCGCCGCCGATCGCTTCAACAGCTTTGTGGAGGACACGGGCGCCGGGCCTTTGGGTGCTACGGCTGGGTCGAGAGGGGCGGTCGAGCCGGAACGGAGGGACTTCTGGGATTCGTTTGGGGATGCGGGGGCGGAGAAGAAGAGTTCAAGCGGGGCGATCGGCACGGCGGCGATGAGGAAAGGTGGTGGTGGGAGTGGGGGGAAGGAGGAGGGATGGGGTGATTGGTAGAGGGGATGTTTTGCAGAAAAAGGGGGGTTTGGGTTGCCGGGGTTGAGTATTTGGTAGAAATGTTAGACGATGGACCGAAATGTATCATTATACCTCTATGCTACAATAAGAGCGTCAACCCTCCCATCCACCCACCATCCACCCATCCATCCATCTCACGCCCTTCAAAACCCCCTCAACTCCTTCAAAAGCACCTTCTCCCTCTGCCCCACCACCCTCTCGAAGCGATCAGCACCCATGACGAACGTGCCCCTGCCGCCCGTCAAACTTCTCAAATGCTTCAGATAGCCCACCATCTCCTTCAACGGCACCCGCGCCGTGATGTTCCGCTGCCTGCGGCCGTCGACCGCGATGCCTTGCCCCCGGGTCTGGGAAGCGGACGGGCCGAAGGGGTCCGGGGGCGCGTAGACTCTGGCGACGTCGATCCGAGGCAGGGGGTCGGGGGTGGAGTTGACGGCGGGGCCGGATGTGACGCCGGCGTCGTCGAGGGACATGATGTGCCCGCCGCGGGAGGAGGAGATGTCGTTGACCACGGCGCCTAAGCTGGCTTCGTCGACGCTGACGGTGACGTTCATCACCGGCTCCATAAGGACCGATCCGTTCTCCAGAGCGGTTGCTTTGAGCGCTGCCTTTGTGGCAAGGCGTGCGGCGGAGGAGAGAGCAGCGGGGGTGGTGTCGGTGCCGAAGATGTGTTTTCTGGGGTCGAGGGTTAGCAGAACGTGGGTATTGTGCAGCTGAAAGGCGTAATTGATGCCGCGGCTCAAGGCGGCGAGAGCGCCGTTTTTGAGGGCCGAGTGGAGGGAGGGGATGGAGAGGTGGGGTGGGAGGTCGCCGTCCCAGGGCTCGGCTTCTGAGGCGTCGTCTGTAGTTGGTTTAAGAGATATTGTGACTCTATTACCGTCTTCGTAGGCTGAGTATGCGTATTCGTCGTCCAGGGGGATTTGAGTGGTTTCGGAGAGAGGCTCGACGTGGGCTATGCAGGAGGCACGGCCCTGTTTTCCACCTTGCTCTTTGTCGAAGACGTAAATATCTGGCGAAGAAGCTTCAAGGATGGATTCTCGGTACGCGATCTCGATTTTACCCATAGCAGCTTTAGCTTTCATGTCGTTGACAAGGCGGTCTCGGGCAATCTCGAGGTGGAAATCGCCCATGCCGCTTAACAACGTTTGGCCCGATTCTTCGTCCTCGGAGACTTGCAGACTTGGGTCTTCCCGGATTAGTATGTCTAAAGCACTCTTGACAGTCTTCTCCTCGCTCATGCTGTGCGGCTCGACGCTTGAGAAGAACACTGCAGGAGGGACCTCGATGGGTCGGAGCTGCAGCGTGTTTAGAGGAGAGGGCGGCCCTGATTTAGGATTCGCGCCAGTGTACGAGATCAGTGTGTCACCTGTCCTCGCATACTTCAAGCCAGGAATGACCCCAATCTGGCCTGCTGGAATGGTATCGATCTGGACTGAGTCGGAAGCATACATCTTGAGCAGCTGTGGCGCTCGTTCGGAGACTTGGAGATTTGTATTGAATAGCATAGACTGGCGTTTTATACTACCTGAGTAGACCCGGACGTAGACCAGTGTGCCACGGCGAGAATCATGGACGACTTTGAAGGCTAGAGCGCATGATTCCAGGTTCTGGATTAGGGCTGTGCTTTGTTTTTTGAACTTGGCAGTTGAAGCTTTTGACTTTGGCCCAATTCCAGCGGACACCAGTTTTCCACTTAGCAAGCTTGAGAGGGTTCCTTCCACGCCGCCGAGGTTGATCTCGGGATCTAGAGCCTCAATGGGGCTTGGTAGTAGTTGGATAACAGCATCGAGCAGAGGCTGAACGCCCATGTTCTGGAAGCTTGCGCCAGCAAATACGGGGACGATATTGGATGACTGATTCAGAACGCATCGCCTCAAGGATATCATGATGTCTTCGCTTGCAATGGCGAGATGATCTTCATCGACCTCCAGGTATTTCTCAACCATACGTTCGTCATGCTCACTCAAAAGCTCAACAAGCGCTCTCCTAGCCTTCTTGATTTCTAGAGCGAACTCTGCTTCAGATGACGGAAGATCGTCAATAGAGATGACTTGAAAGTCCTTGCCATCCCCTCCCTCAGTCCATTTGAAAGACCGAAGTCCAATCGCATCTCCTAGTCCAACAAATTTGCCCCTTCCCCCTTCCCACCAAGGCACCTGGCAGACTGCCGGCCACGCGTGAAGACGCGCAGCAATCTGCTTAACGGTCTCACCAAAAGCCGCACCATCCCGATCAAGTTTATTCACATAGATGATCTTCGGAATGCGGTACTTCGCGGCCTGGTACCACACCTTTTCTGTCTGTGCCTCGACGCCTGCTACGCCATCGAGAATACAGACCGCGCCATCTAGAATGCGCAATGATCTAAGGACTTCGAAGGTGAAGTCTGCGTGGCCGGGCGTGTCTATTAGATTGATGTTGTGAGGCACGAGGTTGCTTGTATTTGCGGAAGTGTTTTGAAGGTCGCCGACGGACAGAGGCGGCCAGTGGAATGAGATGGCGGCGGACTGTATTGTTACGCCTCGCGCTCTCTCTGCGGGCAAGAAGTCGGTGACAGTGGAGCCTTCGTCTACATCTATAATATCCATAAGAACATGAAGACGGGAAAACTCAAGCCTCTGGTTTGCGAACGAGGTTTTTGCGAATGAGCTGCCTTCTGAAAAGAAATACGGATGTGCAATGGATACTGGAGATTGAGATAGAAAAGAAAGAAAACACCATACTTCCTATTCGTCTTGTATGCCCACTATAGTAGAGCATGCGCTCCGTGGTCGTCGTCTTGCCCTTGTATTTCGTAAGCATTGCGGCCAGAAGCTATATTCGGTTCATGACATACCGCATCGATATGGGCAATGATGCCAATATTCCTCGTTCTGGATACCTCTGTTGAGACATCTTGAGCTTTTCTCTGTAATGCAACACTGAAAGCACGTCTCGCGCTGTGAATGAATAGGTATCGACTACTTGGCTTATACAACCGGCGGCTCGAAGCCCGCCCAAGTTGCATTTACTCGGGCTATTTATTGACAAAAGGTCCTTCAAAATCGATGACCAAATTTAGATTCCTTGACCGAGGGACACAATGACCCAGCGGGAGCGGGTTGCTAGCACATACGCTAACATGCAGGGGCTACCTTAAGGTACACACACTCTAAGGTACTAGTACATTACCTTACCTTACTGGCGGTGGTGTGGTCGCGAATCGTAGCCCGACTCTTGTACTTTAAACCTCGTAGAATACCTTTTCTTCCTCTTCTCCCACTTCTGCCTTTCCTTCCTCATCAACCCAGAAGTTGACGAATGCTCCAGACATGATAACATACATCGGTATCCCGCTCGCCGTACTGGGTGTTCTACCAATCCTCCACACGACCATAAATTCCCTGGTCACCATCCATAAGGTCAAACAATCCCTCAGACACAATGGACTCTTCGAAGCCACCACTCGCAGCGGTCTCATGTCCGGCATTATGGAAGTCACCCTGCCAATACTCAGCATCACGCCCCTAGACCGCGAAGAGGATGCCGAATACTGGAAACTGAATCGTAGACCTTCCACGCTAAAGGGTGCAACATGGACCATCTTCAACTAGAATTTCCTAATTACGGGGTCCAGACTCTATAAATGCAGTATAGTGATGAGCTACAAATTCCGCATAGCAGGAATCGATTTCGAAGGATTGATGGCACTTCTGCTCGATAGAGGCGCTGTGCCGGACATTAAAGGTCTGCATATGTTGAGGGTTTCTGGATTGTGGACGCCGACTGGGACGAGTCTGTTGTTGAGTCCGGATACGCTGGATAATGTTTCGAAGGTATCAGTGTCCAACTATTCAGACGGAGTGCTGAGCTTGACGTTGCATTGGAATTCAGCTTGGGATCAAAGGGACCCTAGCCACCTTTCGCCGGGCTGGAGGCGACTCCACTTATCTGTAGATCCCAACGAGACACATCATGATGCCTTGGAGAAGCAGCCTCCCCGTCCCAGGCCCACATCAACTCGTTTTCGTCTTGGTCATGTCGACTCCTCGGTCTCAATCGCCCATGCGGTTTGGGAGCACAAGAACAACCCTCTAGCATCATCTCCTTCGCTAGACCACGTCCGCTCCGGTCCAGCTTCGAATTGGACCCCATCTTTGGTTCTTGCGCTTGGGCTCTCCAGGTCACTCCCCCTATACCATCATCATCTCGACCATCAACTCACCGGCTTGGCCACCCGTGACACCAATCCATGCGGCATTCTTGTCATCCTCGGACTCGTGGATGAAAGCGAAGCCCCGCCTTGGGAAACGAAGTATGATCCGAATGGGCGTATTCTCATAAACCATCTAAGTTTTGCTGCTAAGTCAAGAGCAGTCCAAGATGAAATGACGATGAGGCCAGAGCAGGCAGACACTGCAAGAAGGAAAAGGCAAGCAGAAGGAATCCGTCAATTTGGCAGGAGGAGCACGCGATGAGTGTTTGCACTGTTTCGAAACGATCACGGGAATGGAGTGATCAAGGCGGGATGACCATTAATGACTTGAAATTTCTCGAGAGTAACGAAGTACCCTTCTGCAACGCGGCGTGCGTTATGGGTCTCTTTTGAGAAGTGTGTACGAAAGAGGAGAGCACGGTTGCCCTAGACAACCGAGAATCTGTACAGCATTGGAAGAGAGTCCGGCTGGGATGACCGTGTATGTAGTGCCACTCAATAGTCCTTGTTAGCTAGCGTTCAGATACTTTTGGTTTGACCTCTGTCTTCTCATGTCTTTGTCCGCTCTGCGAGCATGGTTCAAGCTGTTGCCCAGACCTTCAGAGTCTCTACGTTCTTTTTCGAGATTGCTTTCTGTGACATGGTCCAGCATGAACCTTCCAAGCAGGCCCTTTCTCCATCTTTGAATCATCCATAGTGCTGAAGCATCAACATCCGGCGTGCCTCCTTTTTTGTAGCCTTCCAGTCTTTTGTGCCACAGCGCTCAAAAAGTCTATGATATCATTTGTAGGCGACGAATAGTCTGCATAGATCTGTGGATCATAGATGTTCATCTGATAGAGTAGGTAGTCTGCTAAAGTCGTCGGAGGAATGATGGTGTCCTTGACGCTTCCACACAGGGCAAGTTTGAGCATGGACTTCTGCATTCGGCACGTACGGGACAAAGACACCGGGCGTATCCATCAAGTAGACGCCCTCATTGTTCTCATCGCCCTCGATAATCTTTACCGTCGTTCCAATCTTTCGAGTCACTCCAGGTTGAGCGCCAGTGTGTGCCGCCTTCCCCTTGTGGACACCGACCTGCCGTAGAGCATTCAGAAGAGATGACTTGCCCACATTGGGCATTCCGACAACCATCATCCTGGAGCCCATCAGGGAATCTTTGGCTGCAGCGTGGTCGCGAGCGAAGTTGAGAACTTTTCGGATAGAGCTTTTATCCTTGTGGTCAGAGAAAAGTACTGAGCTGGGCTGTTGCCATTCTTGAATCAGCCGTTCTCTCTGTACGAGGTCAGTCTCCACCCTCAGCATGATGATGCGAAGGTCTTGCAACATACATACACTTTTGTCCTGCTGCCTGCCTTCACTGCCCAGATCCTTCTTTGTGTAGACAATCAATCTTTCCCTTCCAGCTAGATTTTCCTCGAAGAGCGGGTTGCGAGATGTGAGCGGTACTCGATAGTCTCGGCATTCAATGACCAGGTCTATGTACGTGAGCATCGTCTTCATCTTATTTAGACCTGCGCGGTGATGGCCTAGAAAGTAAGAGCGAGGGAGGGAGTCGAGGGTGGGGAAGACCCTTCGCGGCACGAAGGAGGCCATTGAGGGCGTCGTGACAGCAAGCCATCATGTGTGATAGTCTTCTTGCATAATAGCCTGCATGGTATGTTGAGGTCGAAGCAGCAGGAAGCTTTTGTGAGATTGGAGAGTAACCTTTGGCTTTGACTGAAATCATCCTAAACCTGCCAAGCTCGTAAGCCCCCTCGGGTTAGCGTCTTTCTAGAATGCATAAATGACAGGGTGACAGCGAGAATTGCCAAGCATTGTAATCACATTTGGAAGTCAGATCCTCTTCTAGTGGTTCACACCATGTACTAATAAGTACAGAACGTCTCCCACAAATCCAACCTTTTGAGCTCAGGATGAGTCGTCCGTCCGTCCAGAACTGTAAGTTTTGAGCACAGCAATGATCACTATGACTAGACTTGTCAGTTCTCGTCCATTCGGTCTATCCCGCGGGTCTGGCTGGTCTGGGTGTTGCTGGCAACAGATATCTTCTCGGAAGCCAGTCGGAAAAGGTGGAGGTCGAGCTGAGATCACGGATGGATGTCGTCAAAAACGATCTGGGGATCGTGAAGGAGGACGTCACAGGCCTTGTGGACATGGAGCGTCGCAAAGCTGATGCTGTGGAGAGGATGCTGGATTGCGGAAAGAAGAAGAAGAAGTGAGAGGTCATGGCAGGATGGATGTTGCTATTGGCTTGCTTTGCATTGCTTAAAAGCGTATACCAAAGAAGGAGTGGGAGTTTCTGGCAGGATGATTGTTGCTATTGGCCTGCTTTGCATTGCTCAAAAGCGTATACCCTATGATTATTGCTACGGCAGAAAACGCTAGACAACAGTCTCAACTTAAGAAGTACCAACGAGCTTGATACACGAGCCAGAGGAGCCTGCGATCAAGCCTCCTCTTTCAACTGCTAGTGTAACAACGGGGGGCCCAGAAACATTCACCATCTGCCCAAATCAGGTCGCCACGAGACATCTCACGCAGGCGACCCCTGGAGCTGTGCTCCCCACCACTGTAGGATACACCCTAGTTATCTTTGGTCCTGGCTCGCCATATTGGGGACCGCCGTTCCTACAGGGTGACAACGATCTATTCGTCCAGACCACTGGCGCTGCCCCAAGCACTTTTTCAGCCGTAACAACGACACTAATACTCTCTGAACCGGTGACAGCTGGGACTGCTCCTTTGCCCACTGTTACCGCGAATCTCACAGCAGTAAGTCCATGTCTACTCCAGCTGATGGCCATTGGAGCAAATACGCCACGAGCCGCGTAACGAATAAAAGAACAAGCGCTGATTCTAGAGTGCAGGCCATTTGCCGGACCGTACCAGGCCTAGCTGTACCTTGTGTCACCCCGCCTCCAACCGTATCCTGCGGGCCCGCTGGCACATGCAGCCCGGGCATAAAATCCGACCAAACTAGCTGCGAAGCCGAATGCTATGGTGGACTTTGCGCCCCGGCCCAGGAGGGCGTAACAGTTGGCAGTTACCTATGCTCATGTCCCGACTCCTCTCCGGCCTGGACATGCATCACAAAGATCTAGCCTGCGACCGTAGTTTCGACTTGCAGCAAATCCAATGACATTTGGCTTTCGCACCGAGTAGAACATCTTGATCCCTAGCTTTCCTTAAAACAAAGCCTCTCCAGTCCTTGCTCATAATCATGCGAGGTAAGACATTATGCAAGTTGATACATTCCATACACGCAAGGGCTTGGCATTGCCCCTTCGTCACTTTCATGCGCATACTGCACGGACAGGTCATTTCGAGGTCTCCTTCGATGAAGGCCTTTGGCTCATATAAGATCTTTTGGCATCCATTCCTTCTGTCTTTTTCAACCACCATCACTCAGCTTTCCTTGGGATCACATTTCATTGTTAGCCTGCCTCACTGATCTCTTCGGCATGCACCTGCCTCGCGTGACCACCCTCGTCATCTATCTCATTGCTCTTGCCTCAGCCTCGCCCATTGCCTGGCCCGATGACAAGCTCGAAGAGGTCAACGCTCTGCGGGTGAGAGGTGTCTCAGAGGTGAGCAGACTCTCGCACGCGCTCAACTTTTCACCATGCCTTTATTCCTTCTGCAAGCTATCTTCGCCCCGCCAAGCGGACTCGATCGCCTTTCATTTCATCGATCTGGTTCCCATTCTAACACACCGTAGGCCGAGATAGCAGTCCGCATCCCACGACCGCTTACATCTCCCTCGCCTGCTCCGCTCTCGGAACCAGTCTCGTTTTTCGGACGCTCCACCAAGAGGAATGCAGATGTGTCGTTAGGTGCTGGCGGTGAAACGGCAAAGAGTCACCAAAGGAAGACACACTTCAGGGAGACTGTTGGCAGAAGGGGGGAGGAAATTGGAAGACGGCTATAGCGTGACCGGGAGCGTGAAAATCTGACAGAAAGGGGAGCTTGTGCACAATAGTCATTGCCCTAAGAAGTGCTTCAGATGCTACAGGGCCTGGGGCAAATTTAGAGAAACTCGCAGTGGGCGTTGTCTATCACTGAAGCAAGGTTCAGTAAATCAATTGCCACTGCACCGCTGCTTCCTTACTCACCTAGACACTAAGTTTGATTCCCCTCCCTGTCACTCTTCACTGAAAATATTACCCTGCCAATAAGACCTTCCATGTAGTCGGATGATGTAGAGATCCACAATGGCCCTCTGGGATCTCGGGCCGGGCTGAGCGGTTCAAGCGCTAAGCCTAGTTGAGGTTTCGAGCCCTGCCAATGTTGAACCCCGAACACCTTTTATTGAAAAAAAAAAAAAGAAGTAAAAATACACCCCCTTTTTATTGGAAAGCTTGCTTTCTCAATAGAGAGGTTTCGCAACTTAAATTACAATTTTAGTTGCGCAGGATTACGAGGGTCAGGGTCAAAACCTTGGCCTTTTTGGTTTTTTGGTTTTTTTAAAAAAATTTTTTTTTTTTTTACCCGAATTTGGGGAAGGGGTTTTTTTAAAATTTTTTTAAGGGGAAACCAGGGGGAAGAAAGGCGTTTGATTATACATTTGAGGCGTATACTAATAGTGTTGGTTTTTCTAGCGACTACGGTCTATACTTCTTATGAACGCATTAAACGCACTAAATGCTTATAAGATAATTCTACGAACTATAGAATACCTCGATAAGTATACTTTATAACTAGTCTATTACTTACTTTATAACTAAGACTAGATCTATTTTAGATAATATTATATCGAATAAGAAAGAAGAAAGTATTTTAAAAGAGTTACGAAATCTCTCTAATACTTAAGACTTAAAAATAAGAATAAATGCTACGCTAAGAGGCTAGTAATTAATTAGATTATCGAATTTTATTATTTCTACTCGTATTATTTAGAAGTAAGCTATCTCGCTTAATAACGTTAAGAGAGTTAATTAATTAAACTACTTAGCTTATCGCGGAAATCGTAGTTTAATTAATTAACTCTTTCGGCGCTATTAAGCGAGATAGCTTACTTCTAAATAATATAAATAGTTTAAAATATATCTTAATTCTTTATTTTCGATCTAAATACGGGTATACGCGAGTACGTTTAAAAGAGGAAATTGGAAAAGAACTTCAAAATCCTCAAATCTATCTTTTTAAATTTCTTTTCTTTTATTAAAAATATGATAATAAAGTAAGTTTATAAAGTTATAGAGTTAATTATACGCTTTTAAATAGTATAATATAGACGAAATTTAATAAGATATTCGTAAAGATATACTAAAATCTAAGATTTTTATTTAAATTATTACTAGAAGCAATAATCTAATTAATGTAAAATAACTTAATTATATTAATAAAGAAACTACTTTCTAAGTAAGTAATTCCTTATCAAGCCTTACTTGACGAAAGCCCTTACTAGAAGAAAGGCCTTTCTTAATAATTTCTAATAAGATACCGGCAATTAAAAATAAAAGCAACGTTCTTATTAATAAGCAAGATAGCAAGTAAGAAATCGGGAAATCGGATTTCTTAAGAAAACCCCTACGCTTAAGTATTCGCAATCCGCCTACTTCTATATAATACTATTTCTCTCGAAACCGACGTTAACTCTAGCTTTCTCATCGAAACTTCCACTCTTACCAACGTCTATTTCGTTTCTAAACGAGATCCCGAAGCTTCTTTCAATAATAGGCGAGAACTTAAAGAAATAACTTTCCCGTCGCGAAGATCCGACGTTCCTAAACGAGATCCCGAAGTTTCTTTCAGAAGTCGAGTTATCGTTTACGACGTAAAATATAATACTTTCTCGATACTTCTAGAAGGTCCTAAAGCTTCTTCTAGGAGTCGAGTCGTCGTTTCTTACGACGTGGGATGCGATACTTCCTCGATACTTCTGGGAGGTGCTTCCTCGATCCTACGGACGCTGGCATACTTATTCTTATAGTCCCGGACCAATTCCTAAACATGCCGAGGTTCTTCACATTTATCCACTTATTATACTGCGGTTTATATTCTTTTTATTTAATAAGATATTCCGTAGTAAAATCTCTTTCTTTAGCGATAACGCGCTTATTTAGAAGTCGATCGAGTTCTTAAGATCTAAAAGTCTTAATATTATCTTCGACGAAGATAGAAGATAACTTATTAGAGCGAGGCTAAGGCTAAATATATAAATTAACTTAAAGATTCGAATATAATTTTAATTATATTATAGTAAAAATTAAATATACTTTTTAGTTATTAAGAATATCTAATCGATAGATAAGACGTCTAACTCGTTCGAGAACTTTAAAGAAATTAACGAATTATAAATTATATTTTCTTTCGATAAGCTAAATAGCTAAAATATTATAGTTATAATATAATTATAAAAGTATATAATTATCTATATAAAAGAATTAAGGCTAATATTATTAATTATAATAAAATTTTAAATTTATCTAAATAAAGATAATAGTATTTAATATTTTTAAATAAGCGATATTCTTTAATATTAGTTACTTCTTATAGACGTCGAGATCTAATAACTAATTTAATAAGAAACTATAGAAAATTTTATTTAAAGATTTATTTAATAAAGTAGAAATAGCGTTATTATAGCTTGCTTAGATAGCTAAAATAATAATTAGCTAGATTATAACGTCGTTAAGTATAGATATCTAAAAGCGAATAGCAATCTTAATAATCTAATTAATACGCTTATTAAATCTATCGATTTACGAATAATAGATAATTAGTATATATAAAAGAATAAGATAGAGCTAAACTAGAAAATCTTGAATTTATATATACAGTCAATTATTAATTCGAGGTTATTACGTCTTTTAACTAGACTAACTAAGTTAGCTCGCTAGCCCTCTCGAGCTTTCTTATTAAAAATTTATATATAGAAGTTTTACACTTTAAAGTACTTAGCTTACGATATATATAGTTACTTCATAATTCCTTAAATTATAAAGCTCGCTTTACGCTTTCTAACGCTATAAAAATTATAAAGTTTAATCTACTATTAGTAAATTAAATAAATATTCAAATATAATAATCATTAATAGTTATATTAGACGCGTCCGAGATCGAATAATAATTCTTCTATCTATTTATTATTCTTTTATTATTCTACTAATTCTATTAATTCTACTAATTCCACTAATATAAATATAATCGTCTTCGATACCCCTCGTCCTAATTAAAGCCTCTTACTAACGCTTCTAGACTATCTCTTAGTAAATTCGCTATTACTGGTAATCGAGGCCGTAAGTAAGTTTAATAGCTATCTACTACTGCTTATAAACGCGTTGAAAAGACTCTTAAAAAGAGCTCTAAACGGATATATTCTCTTCTATATACTTCTCTTAAGCTAGCAATAGATAAGTTAAACTAATATTTAAATATTATAATTATATTAAACGCGTCCGAACGTTATATACTCTCTATAATTTTATATTAAATTATTATTTAGTAAGCGAAGAATATTACTATAACTTAATCTATTATCTTTACTATATTAAGAAGTAAGAGAAGAAACTATAATAGATAAATGCGGAGAATACTACGGAGAAATCAAGCGATAATAAGATTATTATCGTCAAGAACACGGCTTAACTCTTCAAGATCCCACGTTATATACTCTTTATAATTCTATATTAAATTATTACTTAGTAAGCGAAGAATACTACTATAACTTAATTGTTTTATATCAAATTATCACTTAGTAAGCGGAGAATATCACTATAACTTAGCCTATTATCCCTACTATATTAAGGAGTAAGAGAAGAAACTATAATAGGTAAATGCGGAGAATACTACGGAGAAATTAAGCGACAATAAGGCCATCATCGTCAAGAACACGGCTCAGCTCTCCAAGATCTCATATTATATCAGTTATCCACTCAGTCAGTCACTCAGCTAGCCACTCAGTCTAATACTCTACAAAAAGAGGAGTAAGAGGAGGAACTATAACAGGTAAATGTGGAGAATACTGCGGAGAAACCAAGCGGCAATAAGGCCACCATCGTCAGGAACACGGCTCAGCTCTCCAAGATCCCACGTTATATGCTCTCCACGGTTCCACATCAAATCATCACTTAGCAAGCGGAGAACACCACTACAACTTAGCCTGTCATCTCCACTACATTAAGAAGTAAGAGGAGGAATTACAACAGGCAAATGCGGAGAACACTGCGGAGAAACCAAGCGGCAACAAGGCCACCATCGTCAGGAACACGGCTCAGCTCTCCAAGATCCCACGTCATATACTCTCCACGGTTCCATATCAAATCATCACTCAGCAAGCGGAGAACACCACTGCAACTTGCCCTGTCATCCCCACTGCATTGATATAGTACATCACTGCAATGACGTCACAAGAGGAGGATCTACTGCGACGATCACAGCCAATTGGGCCTCTGCAGGAGGAACATCGGACGATACATATTTGGACGAATTGAAACCGTCCGATGTCTTGCTCTGACAGCTATTTCATTATTCGAAAGATTTCACTACGGCAGGAGATAATGTGGGATTCACACCACTAATTAGCATGTTGTCTTCATTTCTTTCCGGTATTTCGATACTCTTTCTCTGTTTTTTGTAGGCAATTATTACGGATTAATCCTTTACACTTAATACACCTTCCTAATTAGACCTTAGTACGCCTCTCTCCGTATATATATATTTATATATAGGTCAAAAACGTATAGTAAGCGATTAGAGTTCGATTTAACTTAGGGCTAGGGCTAAAATTCGATTTAACTTAAAAAAATTCAACTTCATAAATTTAATTCATAAGTCTTTACTTATTAAATATAATAACTTAATATCTAGCTTAGTAAAAAGAGCTTTTTATAATTTACTAAAAAATTTATAATTATAATTTAAAATAATTTACTTTAATAATCTTTAATTAATCTTTCGAAGTTATTAGAGTAGATAATATACTTAATTCTTAATAATAAAAATCGACTTATTAGAAATTAATGTAATTCTTCTAGAAAATTTATTAATAATAAATATAATTATATCGTAGTCTTTAGTAGAAGTTAGTAGAGCGAGAATAAAATTAATTATTAAGATATAAAATAGTATAGATAGAATAAGAATAAGCTATAGAGATTTATATAATAGATATCGAGGTATTTAATAGAGCTAGTATTAAGAATAATATCGAATATACTTTTATAGCTAACGTATAAGACTACGTATATATTATTAGCGAGATATATCTTTATAGTATTTAGCGAATTCGATATAATAAGACTAATTAAAGTAGATAATTTCGAAGAAGATTTATATATAAATGAGTAATATATAGAGTTAACTCGATATAAAAGTATAGTCGTTAATTAATATATTAACTTTCTATATAAGATCGTCGCTACTCTAGGAAAAAGAAAGAGAAGCGATATTCTCGCCGACTTAGTTATTAAAATTAAGTATTTTTAAAATCTTATATTATTCTAAGTTCTTTTAATAATTATCGAGAATTTATTAATATAGCTTTAAGCTTACTTTTATAAGAGTAATAGCGATATATATATAACTATATAAAGTATTAAGCTTCTTAATAATATCTTAATTAAAAGCTACTATTTTAATAGTAGCGAAATTCGAAAGTCTTAATAAGACGTTTAATATAATATATTCCCTTCTCGATTTATAACGAAACTCGAGATTTTAGAAACGCTAGATAAATTTCGATATTTAAATAAGATAAAGATTTAATTTAGTCGTTAAAGACGTAGATAGAAATATTTATTTAGATATATTAAGAGCGAAGTCGTAATTTATATAGATTACTATCTTCGACGTCGACTTAATTATATATTTTATTTTTCGAAGTATTTATATAATCTTAGCGATTTCGAGTTTTATAGACTAATATCTTATTTTAATATTCTTAAGAAGATAGCTTAAGAATAAGATTAATTAAACTTAAGAGCGTTTAGAGTAATTATCGATAAGCTCTTCTTTAATATAATAAATTATAGCGCTAAATTCGAATTTACTAATATTAAGATCTATATAAAGTATAATCTTATTATTAAAATAAATTAGAAATAATAAGATTAATAGTGCTTACTATAGCGCTTAAAAAGTATTTTTCTCGATATTAATTAATAGGCTAAGAATAAAGCGAGAAGTAAAGTTTTTTCTTTTTTATTCGACTTTAGAAGATATAGTAAGTATTATAATTTTTCGATTTTAAAGAGACTTTACTATAATAGTATAGTTGACGATATAATTATATAATTAATCTATTATTTTTAAATAAGTTTTTAACTTAAAAAGAATTTTCGGAAATAAGAGCTTAGTAATTACTTATAATTTATTCTCGACGATTTAAAGTCTAAGAGAATCGATTTTTTATTTAAGTAAGTATATTAATAAATAGCTAAGAAATACTTTCTTCGAATTTACGGATATCTCTAATTTTATAAAAAAATCGAAGATTTAATAAAGATAATCGAGATATTTTTTTAAGGTTCTCGAATAGATAATAACGTTATTAATATATATTCTAGTAAATTATCTAAACTTATAAAATAATCTATCTATCTATCTCTATATATAGATTAATAAATTTTTATAATCTATAACTACTACGTTAAAAGTTTTTTAATTATAATAATTTACGATTATAAGTTTATAGCGATTAATAAAATATATATATTATTAATAAAAGAAGCTTACGTAGTTAATAACGCTAAGATATTAATAATTTTTTATTAATAATATTAAGTCTAATTATAAAGATAAAGAGTAGATATCTATTTAGATAATAGTATTTAATCTTCGAATATTAATAATAGCTTATTTTTTTCTTAAATCGTCGAGTATAATTCTATAGATAACGAAAATTAAAAAGTTAAAAGACGTTACTTCGATAATTTAGTTTAGTTTTTCTTATTTATAAAATTTATCGAACGTTTTATTAACGATATTTTTAAATTCGATACTAAGAGAGTAAACCCTCGCTATCTTACTAATATTCTTTTTCTAATTAGATTTTAATAAAATATATATTTATTCTTACTTCGATAAATCGGCGAAGTCGTTTTCTTATTAAAACGTTGGAAATTTCTTAATTACTTTCTTAATAAAAAAACTATTATTATAAATCGTAATCTTATTTAGTAAGATTATATTCATAATTATAATAATAATTATTACTTTCGAAATCGAATAAAAGAAAGTTATAGAAGTAGAAATTTCTAGAATCTTAGAAATTTTAGAGTTTCCCGAAAGGCTAGAATCTTTAGAAATACTAAGAAATTTTATAAGGGATTCGAGAATAGATGCTAAGTTAGAAGATAGCGGCGTTATAAAATATACGATAATTACTAATATAGCAACGATAGATATTATAATAATTTTATTAAAAATATATTTAATCTAGCTCTTCTAATATTTATTTTTAAATCGATAATTAATAAGTTTAATAATATCTTTTTTCTCGAATATAATATAGTAGTAGTTATTAAATTCGACTTTCTATATAATATCTAAGCGAAGATTTCTAGATATCTTAATTAATTAATTTAAATTATTTTTAATTAATATCGTAATTATAAAGAAGTCGATAAGATAAATATAAAGCGTTAAATCTATATAATTTAATTCGAAGAAAAAATTACGTTCTAATAAAGAAGTATAATATATTAATATTTATATCTAAGAATATAGGGGAATAATAGTAGATTTCTTAATATATATAAGATATATAATAATACGATCTTCTTTAATGCGAATTTCTATTAATACGAATATCTAATAGCTATTAATTAACACTCTCGATTAAAATATAAAAATATTAATTTCTTTAGATATTATAATATCTATATTAACTAGAATATTTACTTTAAGCTTATTAATAATATAAATTTTTCTCGACGACGTTATAGCTATAACGTTTTTACTAGAGAAGTAAAGAGATATAGTTATATATTTCGAAGTTTTATATCTATTAAATTCTAAGTCTCTTATTATAATAAGACTAGCTATATTCTTAACTAATAGATTTAGAAATATCTTACTTAAATAAATTTAATTTATTAAAATAATAAAGTAGCTTATATTTAAATAATTCTTTTTAATTTTTTTATTAAGTAGTAGCTTAATAGTAGCTCTTATATAATAATAATTACGAAAAGTATAATTAATATTAATCTTAGAAGTAAAGTTAGCTAACGACTTAATAACTTTTCTAATAAAATCTTATTCTTCGAAATTAGACTCGCGAGATTCTCTAATAAAAGATTTCTTAATAAAAGAATAAGGATTTCTAGATAATTCCTCGATAAAAGAATATACCTCGATTACGAAAGAAATTTTCGAGCGTTTTTTAAATGAAAAATCTAGATATAAAAAAGACTTAGAATAATAATCTCGATCTAAATTATTAAGATAGCGATAAAGTTTATTATTAGAGAAGAAAATCTTATAATAATAGTGATATTAATAGTAAAACGCTAAAATAAGAGTAATTTTAGCTATGTTAGTAAAATACTTTATAACTTCTACGAAGTATTTATCTATTTTATCTTTTTAGCGAGATTAATAATAATTTAAATTCTTATTAATATAGTAGTTATTAGACTCGCTTAGATTCTAATAAATATTCTTATTCTAAGATATAGATTTAGATTTAATATTCTTATAAGAAGATAGTAATAATTCTTTCTTATTAACTTAATATATTATTCTCTATAATCGTAATAATCTATTTTAATTACGATTAAAGAATTTAGCGTTTAATCTATTTACTTATCTTTCGAATCTATTATCTTTATAGCGAGAATTCTATTAGCTTAACGATATCTAAGAACTAGATAAATTAATATTTTCTTCTATAATTTATAGAGATTATCGAGAAATTAATAAGATAGAATTTAATTATCGTTACTAATAGAACTAATTAAGCTAATTAATAAAGTTATTCTTATAATTATTATATCTTAATAAGAATTCTTAATAGAATTACTACTAAGAGTATAAGAAAGAAGAAAAAAATAGCTTTAAAAATTTACTTTAATAAAAGTTATTATTTATATACTAACTAGATTACTTAAATAGCGTTAATACTTTCTTATTAATATACTATAAAAGATTATAATTTTATTATATTATTTTAAATTAAATACTCGACTTAATATCGATCTAATTTAGAAATTAATCTAGAATTATCAACGACGTCGACTTAGAAATATCTTATCGAAATTCTAATAAAAAGTTATTTTAGACTATAATTAGCTAATTATAAATACTAGCCGAAAAGGTATAATATATCCCATGGGATATTCCATATCAAGTGATACTATATCGTACCCGGGTATGATATGGGTAGGGTCGGATACCATACCATTTTTCTAATATGGGTTCGGGATCTTGGCGGGATATCCCACGGTATGGTATATCTATGGAATTATACCATGGAATAGTATATATATGAGATATCCCTACTGAGATTTCTATATTTATAGAATAATCCGACTGAGATATATAGAATATATTTATTCTTCTTTATTAAGAGAGAGGGAATATAAAGAGTAATTTAATATAGCTATTTATCTTTTTATTAATATTAATAATTAGAATAATAATTAGAACTATAAACGTCTCTATTCTTCTTCTTAAAATTATAATATAAAAGAATATTCTAAATTTTAAATCTTTAAATATTATAAGGATAAAATTCTATAATTATCTCTATTTATATATTCGTCTTAACGCGTTAGATAAGCTTAATAAACTTTATATTCGTCCTTCTCTCAAATCTTAACTTACTCTTCTATTCTACTCTATCTTAATTCTATTAAATATCTTAAGTCTACCTCTATCTAATTAAACTTATTAACTATTTATAGATAAATTCGCTTCTCGAGTTATCTTAAACCTCTTCTTCGAGATTAAATCTATTATTACTAACCCTCTCTAACTATAAATTTATCAATTATTTCTCTATATATTATAGAGTATTAGTAATATATCTTAATAAACTTATAAATATTAAACTTATCGAAGTACTTTTCGTAAGCTCGTTATCTTCGCTAATATAATTATTATAAACGTTAACTAAGTTTTTATATAAAGTATTATTAGCTCTTTTAATCTAATTCGATATACTAAGATCTCCTTTAAGATTAAGTCTAGCCCATTTAAGCTCGTTTTCTTAATACTTTATATAAAGAATTATTATTAGAGTATAGAATATCGCTAGTAAATAATGCTTCTAAGTATTATAATATCTTTTAGTTATTAAGAAGTATCGCTTATACGTAATAGCCCTCGCGGGAGAATAAAGAATATTATAAGTTATTCGAGCGACTATAGCGTATTTAAACTCTAATTTCTTTTATTACTTTAGAATTAGGAGGTTCGCTAGATTATTAAAAGAAGCTTTATAAAGATTAGAAGTAAGATTATAACTAGAATAATAATTAGAAGACTTACTATTTCTTCTATATCACTAAAGCTAATTATATCTATCCTTATCGTCTAAATTCTTAATCTCAAATTCTATCGCTTAATCGAGCGTATTCTTATTCGATTAACTTATTCGCTTAGCTCTTTATAATTAACTACTTATATTAATATTTTAATAATTTTAAAATATCTTTTTAAGCGCTTTTTAGTAGACCTCCGTCTATAGCTTTTTTTTAATATTAACCTTTTAATTTAATTTCTTTAATTTTATATTATTATAATTTAAATATAAAAGCGTAACTTATTCGTATAGATAGCTTAAATGTAATTAAGTTCGACTATAGTAGATAGCTAATTTCTCGCGAGCCGCCTTAAAAGCTTTAAGAAATTCTTTTTTTCAAGAAATCCTCTTTCTTCTTAATTTTCCGAGCTCTTTATTTATATAATTAAATAGATAATTATAAACATTAAAGACGTAGTAAATTATAGCCTCCTTTTCTCTATTTATTAATTTTATAAATTTATAAAAAGACCTAGTAAGCTAAATCAAATATTAAATCTATTAGAAATTAATTAAAAATTATTTAGATATCTAGACTATAGTTTTTACTTATAATTATTTCTTATTACTTAATCTTAAGTAAATAGTTAATCTATTCTTTAAGAAGTATATAATATTAATATAAAGAAGTAGAGCGCGGATTAATATCTAATAAGTTAAATCTTAGCGAGTCTTAATATTCTAAAAAAGCTTAAGAGGGCGTCTCTAATAGTATTACTTTTTTTTAGAAAATTAATATTTATCTAATACTAAAATATTCTTATTTTAAAGCCATTTAGCTTATAATATAAAAAAGATCTCTTTACGCTAACCGCTAGCATTAATATATATAATAATTTTTCGAATCTTAATATAATTAATAATATAATAACTAGAATAATAATAAGAAATATCGTATCTTTATTAGGGTCATCGATAGATTAATTATACTTATTCGAACTTAATTCTCGTCTTCTTTATTACCTTAGCTTCTTTAAAATTCTTTATTTATTAAAGTAATTCTAATATTATCTAGAAGTTCTTTTAAGGCTAATTAAATAATATACGCTATATAAAAAATATATTATAAATAATCCGAGAACTCAAATTCTTTAATATTAAGCGAGTTATTTATTACGAAAATAGAAAGATAAGCAATTAAATCATCGAAGAGTATATTATTATTACTGGCGTTATTAATTATAAGTCTAAATATACGAAATTAAATCTTATATTCTACGAGAATTAAATTAATAATACTTGCAAGTTTCTAGTTAGTATATTTACCTTCGATATACTTAAAGTCTATAAGAATCTTATATTATTATCAATTAATATTAATAAAAAAAGCTAGAATTATTATAAATAATTAGCGGTTATAAGATAATTAATAATTTAGAGTTAGAGAGACTTTAATATTATCGACTAGTAAATTCTTTAATAATCTCACCTCTAACTCTATAGCTTTTTTTATTAGCTAATTCTTTATAGTAAATATTAACTTTAATTATATATTAGAGTCGAGATAGCGTAAGAGTCGTAATATCTTAGAATTATCAGCGATTGTAAATGGAATATTGGTATTTATAATTCAGCGACGAAATTATTTCGAGAAGTCTTCGCGTATAAGCTTTCGGCCTTCTAGTGTTATAAGAGAATCTTAATATTATCTTTTCTAGAGTAAATAGTAAGCTAGATATTCTATTTATCATTCTATTTATTAATAATCCATATCGTCTAATTTAGAAATATATCTAATTTTTATAACTATCGACTAGATTCGTTTATTATAAACTACTTAAATTAGATTTCTTAATATATTCCTTAGACTTAATATATACTATTATACCGCTTATTTTATAATCTATAAATAAATAAATTAGAATCTTATCGCAGTAACGATAAATAATATATAGCTTCTTAGAATCGACGAGCGTATATTTATTAAATTATATCTACTTCTAAAATTTTCTAATTTCTAAGCCTTAATAAATAGGTTAACGGTTATTACTAGATTTAAACTAATTCTATATAGTCTATACTATCTTCATTTACTATTATATTCATTATTTCTTATTATTAATATCAAAAAGAAAGTAAGATTTATTACTATCTTTATGCTAAAATATACTCGTCGATATCTTATACTAAGTATCGTCGATTAAGAAAGTTAAACCTACGCTAAATAGAGGTCTAATTAACATCTTAAGATTAAGACATTTAAAGAGAAATTAAAAGAGATACGTAAATAAATAAAATATTAGAAATAAAACGGGATTAATATTTAATATATAAATCCTATCTTCTTATTATAATAAAAACTTATATCGCTTTAATAACTTATACCGCTTTAATAATATATCGCTATATTATTCTTAATATTTTAAATTAAAGATTAATTCTTTCTAATTAGCGTTATAATTAATAGTTATATATTTAAGAGTATATAATAATACTAATATAGAATTAATATTTAACTTTATTAATTTAAAACTCTAATTAGTCTAGCTATTAACGCTTTTCTACTTAATATAATATATACTCTATTCGCTTTAACACTAATACTTATTTATCGTTATATTATTTCAATTATTAAAATTAGAAACTATATCTATTTAATTAATATTCTAGTCGCTAGCTATATTAATAAAGATATATATTAATATCTTAGAATTATTAAACTTATTTTATTAAGCGTTAATATAGAATTAAAATCTAATTTAGACGTTTTAATAATTTAATTAGCTAAACTAATTATTATCTAAATCTCCTATATATAGAGATTAAACCTTTTATCGCGCTAAGACTATTCTTAAATATTAATATCTTTTTTATTAATATAGCTCTCTTTCATTTAAGTAATATTATAATATCTTTTACTCGAATATTAAAATATTAAAATATCGTATTCTTCGCTTTTAATTAAGTAATATTATCTTTAAGCCAATATCTTTAATCTTATAAAAACGATAATTAGTTTATTATAGGCGAAGGCGAAAAAGAAATAATATCTTCTCCTATCTTTATAATAGAAGGAGAGAAAAAAGTAAGTAAATTAATTATAAGCTATACGCGGCCCGACGTCTAAGAATAACGAATTAATAAAGTTATAATATTAAAATAAAAAGCTCTTCTTATAACTAATAAATATAAGATTAAATAGAAATTAATTAAATTAATAAGATCATCTTTAGTAGATATACCGCGTATATAAAGAATACCGAAATATACGAAATATATACGGAATACGGAAGGGGGCGTATATATACAGCTGTGAATATCTAAAGTATATTTAAAATATAAGAAGAAGCGCTTATATATAGCTCTACGATGCGTATTAGTAAAAAAGAAGTTAACCTCTTTTTCTAGTTAGCTTTCTAATTAATATTTAAACTTAATCTATCTTTAAATAATATTTTATTTTAATAAGATTTTAGTTATATAATATTAGTTAGCTTAATAATAAATACTTAATATTATTCTTTTCTAATCCACCCTCTTCTTTCTTAAAAATTCTTTTTATTATTATAATATTTATATTATAATATACTCATTTATTACGATACTATCTATATCTAAAGAAAATAAAATTATTTTCCCTATACTCTACAATTAAATTAGATTAATAGTATTATTTTTATAAAATAAATATACGCCTAATAGCGCTATACCTTTTAATATAATAATTAATTATAATATTAATTATAATTCGTTAATATATAGTATTATTATCTATTAAAGCCATTAACTCGATAATCGCGAAAGCTTAGGAAATTACTAATAATTTATTAACTACTAATTTAGACTTATCTAAATTATCGAAGCGAAGTAAAAATAAGACTTCGCGAAGACGAAGATTAGGAGGTTATACGCGAAGTTTGAAAAGTATAGCTATAAATAAGAAAAGTGCGTAGTTATATCGATTATATATATCTAAACTAGATAGTAAGTTAATTATACGCGTTAATTATATTATTACTAATTAGACTTAAAAGTCTATACATTAAAGGAAATTCGCGAATAGTAGAGATTAACGAACTTAATTATTTTTTGAATCGTATTCGCTTAGATAGTAAAGGAGATCTTAACTTATATAGCTTCAAAATCGATTAATTCGCTTCGAATTTAAACCTCTATACTATAGATACTTTAAGAAGCTATAGAGATAAAATTAGCGAGCGATTTTAATAATATAACTTACTCTTCAATAATTATAAATAAAGAAAATTATTAACTAATATCTAGCGGCTTAATTATATACATTTTATATAAAAAGAATTACTTTACAATCGAAAGATATATAGCTTCTTAGATAATTATAATAAAATATAAGCTTATAAGCAATAATATAGTATTATTAAAGTCTAGACGTAGTTTTTATAAAAAGAAAATATATAATAAATAAAAGGAAAACTATTTTAAGTTGAGGATAAGATATTCTAATTATTATTCTATTTATTACGCTTAATTAATAATATTTAGCTATTATACTTAATCTAATAACTTTATATATTTTATATTTATAGAATAAAACTCTTTAAATCGATTTAAATATAAATATATACTCGCAAAAATGCTATTACTCTAGTAAAAGAGACTTCTTATTCTAGAATCTATACTAAATCGAAGATTGTATTTCTACGCCCGATAGCTTTAGTTTCTATAGTTATTATTAGTATCGCGATCAAATTCGTATAGTAATAGCACGCCTTTCTTATTAGCGAGTATTTCTATATTCGACAGCTTTAATTCCTATAATTACTACTGATATCGCGACTAAATTCGCATAGCAATAGTATATCTTTCTTATTAGCGAATATCCCTATATCCGATAACTTTAATTCCTATAGTTACTATTAGTATCGCGATTAAATTCGTATAGTAATAGTACGCCTTTCTTATTAGCGGATATTCCTATATCTAATAGCTTTAATTTCCATAGTTACTACTAATATCGCGACCAAATTCGCATAGTAACAATACGCTTTTCTTATTAACAGGTATTCCTACGTCCGATAGCTTTAATTCCTATAGTTATTATTAATATCGCGATTAAATTCGCATAGCAATAGTACGCCTTTCTTATTAGCGGATATTCCTACGTTTAATAGCTTTAGTTTCTATAGTCACTACTAATATCGCGATTAAATTCATATAGCAATAGTACGCCTTTCTTATTAGCGGGTATTCCTATATTCGATAGCTTTAATTCTCATAGTTATTACTAATATCGCGATTAAATTCGCATAGCAATAGCACGTCTTTCTTATTAGCGAGTATGTTAATAATCGTAAATAGCTGAAATATAATAGAAAATAGCAGGTAACCCTTAGTAATATCCGGTCTTAAATCTATAGCTTCTTTATCTCGTCTAAAAGTAAAGATATTTATATCTAGAATTTGAAGTAAGTATATTCTAATATATAGTTATTAAATATCTAGATATAAATCTTCTAGCTAAAAGATTAGTTTCTTTAAAATTAACTAGTATAATTATAATAATAATTAGAAGTATAATTATTATATTATATAGCGTTATTTAATAAATTAAATTCGATAGGCTTCGCTAGTATAACGCTAGATAGGTTTTAAAATATTAAAGCTATAAGTAGAAATTCTCTCTTTCTTTCTTTCTTAGCATCTTAAATATTTTCTCTTATCGACATTTTATACCGTAATCATTTTATCTCGTCCGCCTTAATCTGACTTAATAATAATATATCGCTAATAATTATTAATCCCGATAGCGATCTTATTACACCACCGTCACATAGAGATAGCGATATCGATCTACGTACTGAGTCGGCCTATTCGAAAGATAATATGAATCTTAATAATCTTCTTAACGATATAAATAATCAGCCGAATAATCGCCCATTTAATTTTTACATTAGGGCTTCAAGTTAAAAGAAAATCTTAAAGTCTTCTAACCGCAAAAAGATAATCGCGAAAAAAACCGAACGAGGTAAGCCTTTAGTTATTTGCGCTTCCGGTGCAAAGACCGCAAGAAAGAGTATATCGAGGTCTTTACTTATAAAGACTAAAAATTAATATTAAAAGTAAGAAAGTAAGTATAGTAATATAATATATTAATAAGTAATATATATATATAATTAATAATATTTTAGCTATTGCTTTATGGGAGATTAAAAGATATCAGAAATCAACTAATTTACTTCTTTTAAAAAGACCTTTCGCTCGTGTAATATGGGAGATTATTAATATGATATTACCACCTTATCGTACTATACGAATTTAGGCTTCTATATTAAATACGTTATAAGAAACTATCGAAGCGGCTCTAATATCGAAATTCCATCGTATATTAGCTTTCTATCAAATCGTTATTCTATTAATAAATTATATAATTAGTAACCTCTACGCTATTTATAGTAAAAGAGTTATATTAATAATTAAGGATATAGAGCTTATATAAATAATACATCGATATATAATAAGAGAAAGTGCGTAAATAATAAGAATAAGATAGTTAAAAGTGCTTTACTCAGATAGAAGAGGGTTAAGATACTTGATATAGAATAGAATTCTAGTTATCTTTCTAATCACCGAAAAACGTATAAATTTATTCTTCTAAC
This sequence comes from Letharia columbiana, assembly GCF_014066305.1. Classification (NCBI taxonomy): domain Eukaryota; kingdom Fungi; phylum Ascomycota; class Lecanoromycetes; order Lecanorales; family Parmeliaceae; genus Letharia; species Letharia columbiana. The sequence goes on along the minus strand of NW_023501040.1, from coordinate 1,311,968 downwards.
GATAATCTCTTTATATCCCCTTTATTAGCGAGAATTTCTTATCCGAATAAATACGTAGCTAATAATTCTAATACGAAATATAAGATCTCGGATTCTTAGATTTTAAAGTATCGTAAGTCAAATAATAGCTATAAACGATCTTAGTATAAACTAGATTAGAAGTAAGAATCTAAATATGATCTATATTATTAATAAGAAGGTCGCTAAGAAAGAGATAGCACTTAGTATCGACCTATATAAATAAGATATAGTCGAACTATAAAACGCGCCTATAAATCGAATAAGAATTCGAATAACTTATAAATATAGATTTTTCCCACGAAAGCTTATTAAGATAATCTACGAGAGTATAAAATTCCTATTATCTCTATATTCTTATATCGTTAATAGCTTTATCTATAAAGGTATTTAATAAAATAAAGATATCGAGATTAAAGACTAATTAATAAATATTTCTTTTTAATCTATAAAAGTACGCTTTAAACTCAACTAAATGTCGGGAATTAGAAATTTATACTTAATTACTACGAAGTATTATTCTAGCTCTACGCGAAGTTTAAGATTTAAGATCTAGATTATAGAATCGACTATGTCTATCACGCGTATAAGAGAAAAAAGAGTATCGAATATAAGTGAGTAAAGGGACGCTTAGGGCGTAACGGTAATTACTTTAACGAAGAATCTTAAGCGACAATATTAATTATATATATATATCGGGAGTATAAAATAAAATCTCGAATTCTCGAATTCTATAGTATCGCAAGCTAAATAATAGTCGTAAACGAACTTAGTATAAATTAAATTAGAAGTAAGAATTCAATATAATAGTAAGAATTTAAGGTATTATTCGTAAGATCGAAGAAGAAAAAGTTGAAAAGTTAAGAAAGAAAGATAAGGGTAAATTTAATAGAAATATTAAAGCTAATAAGAAGGAAGGTTCGAAGAAAAACGCACGCCTAACGAATATGGATATCTGAGATACAAACCTCAATCGAGAAGCACTATCTATTTCTAGATACACTTATAAGTAGAAAGTACTCGCCGCGTAAAAAAGATATTATAGTCGAAAAGAATTATATCTTAAAATCGATTATAACTCTTAATAGAAATATTAAAAAAACTTATAAGATAGATGGCGTAAACGGCTAAAAACTTAATAATATAAAGTTATCGCTTCGCTATTATTAAGTATAAAAAGTAACTTTTATAAAGAATTAAGAGATCGGCGGTAAAGAGCTATTAAGTAATATATTAATAAGTCTACTACCTCTTAATTATCTTAAAAAAGATTTATAGACTCTAAGAATTAGCGTTCGATATAAGAGAAAAGAATTTATATTATAGAATTCTAAGTATCTTTCTAATTAATAGATAGCGAAATCTATTATAATCTCTTCTTTTAAGCTCTTATATCTAAGTATTTATATCTCGATAATAAGAATAAAAAGCGATTTAAAACCTTATCATTATAGTTATTAGCTATTATTCGAAAGGCCTCTTCTATTCTATCGTCGTCTTTATCTAGCTCTTATTCATTTAGCGTATAATCGTAATTCTTTAACTATTATTTAGTCGAGCCTAGTAAATCTAGAAAATTATTATTATTCATATTAAACTACTATACTATCAAATTCCTCTATACTACGCGCTCGATCTTATTAAAATAAATGTATAAAGGTAATAGAGTCGAATTTTAATTAATTAGTCTAGGTAATTTTTAGTATACTTTTATTAAAGAGAGAGTAATAAATAAAAAGGGCATTTACTATAGGATCCGTTCACACACAATTATATATTTTTCCAATCTAAAAATCATAAGTTGATAATTTTATATGCGCGAGGAATAATAATAGCGTACCTTATAATCGATCTTAGAAGAATAATTCTATATCGTAAAACCTCTATGCTTATATATCTTAATCGCATAATAAGATTCGTAGTTATAAGAGTTAATATACGTTATTTTCGCTCGTAGAGACTAATAAGCCCTCTATTAAAACTTTTAAATTATTATAAAGATAAGAAGTAATCTCTACTTACGAGATTACTTAATTATATTAGATAATCTAATTAATAGCTTTAAGTTATTATCTAATAATATACTTATCTCTTATTCTTCCTCTTTTTCTATTTATCTTAGAATTGCGAGATAGATAAGATTATTTAACATTTTCTCCTCTATTAAATCTTTCTATTACGAGATTATACTCTCATCGTTATTAATAACGCTTTTCTATTCTTAATTATTTAGACTTAATTATATAGCTAATATAGATATATACTTTCCCTTTAGAATATTAAATAAAAAAATCATATATATTAATATCTGATAATACTATAATATAGTCGATCTTATTATTTATAGAAATATATATCTTTAACCTCTTATAATATCTTTTTCTACTCCTCTAAACTTACGCTTTTAAATCTATCTATATTTTTAACTTTACCTCTCGCGATTAATATCGCACTAAGATCGACATTATATACTTTTCGTAAGCGAGCTCTAAGTGAATTATATGCTTCGAGAGCTATCGTATATCGACGAGATTTAATAGTATAAGAATTCTAAGAGAGCTCTTCTATCGCTTTACGCTTATAATTTTTAATATTAATTAAATAACTACGGAACCTTAATAGCGATAGAAATAAGAAGGATTTAGCTAAAAGATTATTATCGCGAAGTATTCGCTGAAGATCGTCTATATCGTCTACTTCTATATATATAATTAAAATTATAAATTTAATTTCACTTTATAATAATAGAGAACCTTATCTTCTACTTTTAATAATAGATTATTTATAATTCTATTATCATTTATCTTCTCGCTATATGAAATTACTATTACGTTAATTTCATAGTATATATATTTACTAGACCTATAAACGATAGTATTTAAAAGATACTCTACGAGAAGAAAATGAAATATAACTTCTAAGTATCTTTCTAATTATCTTTCTAATTATTATAATATTATAATAAATAAAAAAAAAAAAAAAAAAAGAAGAAGTAGTATATAAAAAGCTTATCGTTTTTATCTCAATTCGTAACGCTCGCGTAAAACTTAAGATAATAATTAATATTATAAAATTATAAGATTTTTAGATAAAGAAGAATAAAATAGATATAATAAAAAACTTGAAGAAGAATTGAAGTTTAAATCTAAAGAAAAGTTCGCGAGCTTAATTATACGCTAATGAGTTAGTTAGCAATTAGTAATTAATTCTACTAATATATATAATAGAATAAGATAGGACTAAGCTTAAAAATCTTAAATTTATATATATAATCAATTATAAATTTAGAGTTACTACGCTCTTTGATTAAATCGACTAAGTTATCGCGGATAAATAAATTAATATTCGCAATTATAAAAAAAATGTAATCGAATAGCCCTAATTAAAAAATAGATATACATTATTTAATTTTAGAATAACTTTTTTATTTTCTATTAAGATTTTAAGATTTCTTTCTAAAATTATAGAACGAAATAAGAACTTTCAGATAAAAAAAGAATTTTTAAATTTAGTTTGATAATTATTAAAGCGCAAGGAATTCAAATATCGCTTATCAAAGTTCGCTCGACAGCCGGACAGCCCGCTTATCAAAGTTCGCTTACTAAAGATCGCTTATCTATTTACTCGATAGTTCTAATTAAAAAAATGATTATAAATTTAATTCGTAGGCCTTTACTCGTAAAAAATATAATATCTTATAGATTTTAATAGAATCTTTTATTTTTCAAGATAATAATAGAAATCTATTATTAAATATAATACTTATTAATTAAATAAGAAAATAAGATATTTAAACTATACTTATAATACTTATAATTTCATAATAATAGATTTTTTTATAATTTAATAGAATATAATTTTTAATATAATGTAATTTTCTAAAAGTATAAATTAAATACTTTATATAGTATTGATTATAAAGATAATTAGAATTCTAAGTCGAATACGAATCTAAGATTAATATAATGAATAAATATCTAATAGATTTTAATTAAAATCTTTTATTTTCTAAGATAATAATAAGAATTTATTATATAAATATAGTATTTATTAATTAAATGAGTAAGTATAATAAATATACTTCTATATTAAAACTATTATTATAATATAGATAGTTTTATAATAATAACTTATTTTAATTTTTTAATATAATATAATTTTTTAGAATTATAATTTAATAATCTTATATAATATTAATTATAAAGATGATTAGAATTCTAAATTAAGGATTAATATAATAATTAAATATATATAGACTTTAATAAAATCTTTTATTTTTTAATATAATAATAAGAATCTATAAAAATATATAATTATTAATAATTAGATAAGAAAATATAATATATATTTATATTAAAACTATAATTATAATATAAATAATTTTATAATAATAAAAATTATTAATTCTTTAGTATAATATAAATCTTTTAAATTATAAATTAAATATATTATATAATATTAATTTTAAAGATAATTAGAATTCGAAGTAGAATATAATCTTATAAGTAATATTATAATTAAGAGTTATATTATAAGTTAAGAAAGTCGATAATTTAATTATAAAGTTTTTTATTCTATTATTTATAGTAATTTAATAATCTATCTAAACTAAACTATAAGCTTTTAATCTATCTTTATATTTACGTATAGCTTAATATTATATAATTTTAAAAGCCTATATAAAAGTAGTATATTCTTAATTTATAATATTATGCGTTTACTATGAATTGTTAGTAATTAAGTATCTATATTCTATTATTAGCGAATTTCATATAAGAATAATAAAAAGTCTTACTTAAAAAATTATTAGATAGAAAAGATTCTACCGCCTTCTATATCGCCTCGATAATAGAACTTTATTAATGATACTTAATATTATTCTCGATTTCATCTATTATATTTAACGAAATTTCTCGAATGAGTTTTTAAAATAGAGCTTTTGGAATTAATAGCGTAGTTAACTTCTAATAGTATTTAATTTTGTGAAGGGCGATAGCTAATAGGCTATAATTAGAAAGATAATTAGAAGTATATATAAGGCTAAACTTACTATTTAAATAAAATCTATATAATTTCCTCACTTTAAGTATATAATTAACGGCGCTTTTTCCTTTATCTATACTCTTTTCGCTTATAGTAGATTTTCTAAAAATCTTATTACTCGACTTTCTAACTACTTTTACTACTAACGATATTCGAGATACTATTTCATCTATCGCGACCGCCGCTAAAAGCATACTAGATCTTCTCTTCCTAAGTTTCTTTATTATATTTATTCTTTTTTAATAATTTGCGCATAGGTAGACGTCCTTCAACTACTATAATTTTAATATTTTCACTATATATATTATTAAAATTTCTATTCTTATAGATAATATCTCGAGGTTAAGAGATAGTTTAATCTTAAAATAGAGTGTCGTTATTATCGCTAAGTATATCGTTATCGAATATATACGTTAACTCTTTATTCTTATTAACGTATTTTTAAGCTTATCTAATCTAGAAAGTTAGATAATTAGAATAATAATTAGAAAAGAGAAGATTATATCTAAACCCTTTCTTATTATAATAATTAGAATTATAAGAGTTATTTCTTCTTCTTCTAGCCGTATTAATTACTTATATATTAAAATTAATAAACTTATATAGATTCGCTATAAAACTTATCGCTAGATCGTAATATTATTATTCTTATTATATACTAGAAGTTTCTAATCTTAAGCTTCTTTCGTAATAAAATCTACCTCTTCTTCTTCTAATATAATTAAATTTATTAATAGATTACTATCTAAATCTATTAACTAATTACTTTTAAAACCTCGTAGTTAATTACTTCTAGAACTTTCTGGCTAATTATCTTTAGAACTTTCTAGTTAATCACTTTTAAAACTTTTTAATTAAATATCTCTAGAACTTTCTAATTAATTATTTCGAGAACTTTCTAATTTATCGCTTTTAGAATCTTCTAGTTAACTCGATATTATTTTAGAATTAAAGAATTAGATAGCTAGTTAAGAGTTTATTAGTAAAGATTCTTAATTAAAAACATCTATATTTATTATTATATTTTTTTAAATGTAAATATAAAATAAGTAGTATTCTAAAAGTAAGCGATTTAATTAATATTCTAATCATCTTTCTAATAATTCTTTAAAAGAGAAAACGCGTATAATAAATCGAAAGCGTAAAATAAAATCTCAAAAAAGATAAACTTACCTCATGGGATTTTTAGATCTAGATTATTAGAAGCTTGAAATAAACGTTTATTATTATATAAAAGCTGGGAAAAGTCTATTATTAATAATAATCCTTAACTATTCTAGTTAGATTATTAAATTTAAAAAAATTCGATTAAAATCCGGCTTTATAATATTGAAAATCAGCACCGGATATTTTTGTAAATGAGATTTCGAAAAAACGCGAAAACGCGTTAGTAAACTAGCCTGTTTTTTTATTAGCGCGTTCTTAAATTTCCTCATATTCCAGTCTTTTCTAATACTTTTTCTAATTATATCATCTTTTATAATAATATAATTCTACTCAAATTTTCTTATCGTTTCTATTATAATACTAATATACTCTTTATAATATATTCTTTAATATCTTATAGTAAGCTTTTTATACGAAAATCATCGTTATAACTATCTTAAGTAAGAGTTTAATTAAATAAGTAAATTTATGTACTTTTTATTATTTCTTAATATTATAAAAGCTAATATTATTAATAAAGGTAATAGCTTTAATTCGCCCTATTATATTATCTCTAAAGAAACGAAAATATTTCAAGGGTTTAAATAATAGTAAGATGCGAAAAATAGTAGATAAATATTTTAAAAATAAGAATATAGTAAAGTCGCGCCAGTATTTAGTAAGTTTAAATATATACGAACTATTAAGAGTAATCTTAAGAAAATAAAATAATGCGGATACGATAGCGAAATCTATAGCTAAGAAAAAACTTCTAGCTTTCTTTAAATATCAAATAGCTACTTCTAAGAAAAAGAAGAAAATAAAAGAGAGAATTATCGAACGTATTATATATAATCAATATACTTATTATAAATTCTAATTATTATTATAATTATTCTAATATCTTTCTAATATTATAGCTAATATTTACGCGTAATATTTTATATATTATATCGAAGGTAATAAATTTCATAAACGATTAGATTCGCTAGATATAGTTTTGATTCTAAATTTCACTAAGGATATTAATATAAAGCGCGATAAGTGGCTCGATATAAAGGAAGAAGATGAAGATATGATTATCGATATATAGTTAAATATTATTAATCAAAAAATTAAGCGATTTGAAAACCCTTAACTTTTTTTAGAGAATATAGATTTTATAATAATATTAACAGAAAAGATATAAGTATAAAAGGTCGAAGCATTTATCGATATTTTCTTACTATAGTAATGAGTATAATAAACTATAATCAAATCTATTAGAAAGAAGATTAAATATTTAGAAATTTTCGAAGATGTAATAAACTCTTAAAAGAATATTTATTTTTATTACGTGGGAGTCTTGTATAATTTATAAAAATTTTCTTAAAAAAGAATCGTTAAAACAATATTTACTAATGTAAGTTTTTTTCTATATTAATTTTAATTTTAATATTCTAATTTATATTTAAATAGACTCGTTATTTATATACTAATCTTACTTATATCAAACTTACTTATTAATTATCTTCGATTATAAAGTCTAAAAAAATTTATTATCTTCTTTCTTCGCATATATTTTTTACTAGAATAAAATATATAGTTCTTAGAAACTATGTAATATAGGCGCTTAAGGATAAAAAAGGATAGATATCGCTACTAGAATCGGCTAGATAGTGGCTTAAGAATTATAATATAATGAGATATAAATTTATATTTAATAAGGTGAGCGAAGAGATATAAGAGGCTTTTAAGCTTATTAGTATTAAATTAATATATAAGAATATCGCTAATATACTTAAGCGATCTAAGCGCCTCTATAAGGGTATAGATTATCTAGATCTAAAATCTTAATAAGCTAATTACATAATTCTAATTCTAGATTAGAGATAAGAATATAAGTATTTTTCGCTATTATAATTATCTTTAAATAACGATAATTAGAAAAATAATTAGAATTCTCTATCGCTATAAAAATATATATCGCGATTTATAATTTTTTATATAATAGATTCTTTTCTTAGCTAGATTATATTTAAAAGTCTTAAATAATAAGATATTATTTAATACGCGATTAGATATTTATATAAAAATAAGATATAAACTTTAATCTAATTAATAGACTTAATAGAAAAATAGAAATAAGCTTTTAAGTAGATTAGATAAAATATAATAGATAAGCGATAAGTAGCTTCTAAGTCTAGTTATTATTCTAATAAATAGATTTATATTTTAATAGTATTATATAAAAAAAGTACGCGAGCGTAATTTAGAGAAAGTTTAGAGTTTTACTTTTCGCGTGAATTATTATATATATAGATAAAGATAAGAATTTAGATTATAAGAGTATAAATAATATCGAAGCTAAATAAGATATAAGTATTAAAAATAATTCTATTATACGCACTAGTAATTAAATAAACTTTATCTTTTAAGTTATTTAAAAGCGCGATATAAAATTTAATAATAAGCTCTATTATAGCTTAGATATAATAATATTAATATATTAACTAATTAGTATCGAGCTATTATAGAAATCTTAAAATATTAAATGCGATTATATTTAGAAGATAAAATTATAAATCTTTATTAATATGTAATTAATTTAATATATAGTAATGAAAAATCTACTACGAAAGCTACGCTATCTAGATTAATATTTTAACCTTAATTATTACTCTTACTATTATACGAGTAACGCGAAGCTATCTCTTATTCGAGTATATCTAATTCTTAATTCTAATTATCATTATAGATATCGTTAATTTATTCTAGAATTATTAAATATACTTTTATATACTTTTTATATCTCACTCTTTTTTTAATTAGATAGTGATTAAACTCTAAATTAAAATAAATACTTAGAAGAGAAAAGTTTATAAGTACTTAATTGCATAATTTTATTTCTCTTACACTTTTTATAATTATTAGAGTAATTAATAATATATAATTATATCTTATAGTTATATTTATAATAGTTAATTAATTTAATAGCTAAAGATAAATATATTCTCTTTTTTACTCTAAACGGCTTAGTTAAGATAATCGCGAGATTTAGATTCTTTTTCTATAATATAACTTGTTTTTCATATATCGTATAAAGGTAAATATCTATTTAAATAGAGATTATTAGAACTAATTATGAAGCGTAGTAATAAAAGATTTACTCTTAAATTAACGAATTAGAAAGACTTCTATTATCTTATATAATACTTTAAGAGTAAATCTTTAAATATAATAGCGCTTTAATAGATTTTAATTAAGTATAATCTAACGAACTAGACGTTAAAAGAGAAGCTTCGAGATTATAAGATTAATTAACTTTTAATAGCGATAAATCTCGCGTAAAGCTTAAGTTATAGCTCGCGTTAGTTATATATAATAAATATAATAATAATTAGAAGAATATATTATCTAGTTTTCATTGACGCTTTAATACTATTAAAGTAAGAGTGATATCTATTAAAGCGGTGGTAATAGCGATTAAAGTGATGATAGTATTTAATAAAGACTTTACTTTAATGTTATATCTAGTACTCTAGAATAGTATTAGCTTTTTCGAAGATTTATTAATAATAGATTAAGCGTATATAAGTTAAGCTCTTCGCGCGATCTATTTATATATTAGCTTAAAGTTATTAAAAAATAAAGAATAAATATATAATTTAATGACTACGTTATATTTTTAATATTACTATAATAATATTAAGTTACTTAAATAGAAGTCTAACGTATAAAGAAGATAGTCTAATAATAAGAAGAGTTAATATAAAAAGAAAGTCTTAGAGGAAAAGAAGAGGGGAAGAAAAGCTTAGATATCTATCGCGTGTACTAAATTTTTAGATTACTTTATATTATCTAGCTTAAATTAGATATTAGTAAAGTGCTTTCTCTTTAATTTTAAAGATTTAAGCTTAAGCGAATTACGCTTATTAAGTGTTATTATTTAATATAATCTTAGCTATTTTTATAATAATTATAGTTATTATTATAACTTGTATAGATTAAAAGATAAAAGATCTAAGAGAGCGAGCTAGTAAGCGACTATTTTTATCTAATTTAGCTAGCGCTAAACTACTATAACTTATTAAAATTTTCATATATTTCATTTTTACTTTCTTATCTTTAAGTCTTACTATCTTTATAGAAATAATTATTCTTTAAGTTAAACTCTATAATAATATACTTATAATAGCGCGCGATATATATTCTCTTTATTTCTAATATTAATACTTGTTAGAATTAATGTACTTTTTAGTAAAACGAGCTTCGATTAAAATTAAGAATAGCTTAGTATTTATAAATATTTGTATAAGCCCTTTAATTCTTTTATATATATCTACTAATTTATCTTTTTATAATAATTAAAGTAGAAGAGATTAAGTCTAATAATTTATTATAATAAATATTAAATATTAATAACGATAGCGATGTTAAAGAGTTTTGATATAGATTAATTAGATAACGACTAGGCTCTTAATTAAAATAAAAAGCGAAGAATAAGTTTAGTTAAAATAAAAATACTAAGAGATCGCGATAGCGAATAAATATATTTACGTCTAAGGAGAAACTAGTTAAGAAAGTAAAGAAAGCTAATATTTTAGCTATTAACTACGCTATAATTATTAAAAAGCGTAAAGTTAAGTATATTAATATATTGTTATTATAATAGAAATAAGCTCTTAAGTAGATTAGATAAGATATAATAAATAAGCGATAAATAATTTCTAGTTCTAGTTATCGTTTTAGTAGACTTATATTTTAATAGTATTATATAAAAAAAGCACGCGAGCGTGATTATAAAGAAGTCTGAAATTCCATTTATCGCGCGAATTATTATATACGCAGATAAAGATAAAAGCTTAAATTAAGAGGAAATAGATGATATCGAAGCTAAATAAGATATAAGTGTTAAAAATAATTCTATTATACGCGCTAATAATTAAGTAAATCTTATCTTTTAAGCTATTTAAGAGTGTGATATAGAATTTAATAATAAGCGCTATCGTAGTTTAGATATAATAATATTAACGCGCTAGCTAATAAATATCGAGCTATTATAGAAATCTTAAAATATTAAACGCGATTACGCCTAGAAGATAAAATTATAGATCTTTATTTATATATAATCAATTTGGCGTATAGTAATAAAAAGCTTACTACGAAAGCTACGCTATTTAAGTCGATATTTTAATCTTAGCTACTACTATCGCTATTATATGAGTAGTATAAAGCTATCTCTTATTTGAGTATATCTAATTCTTAATTCTAATTATTATTATAAATATCGTTAATTCGTTCTAGAATCATTAAATATACTTTTATATACTTTCTATATCTAACCTTTTTTTATATATCGCGAGAAGGTAGCTTAAAGAAATATAGCTTATTATATTAAGCTATGATACTTTTGAGAGGATATTAAGAAATATATTAACTTTTCTAAATTGACGATTTAATGAAAAGGCTATAACTATAATATATATAATTTTATATTAGATAGCGATATCGAAAATACGTAATAGACGTATAAAATTATCGTCGACGGCTTTGATTACGAAGTGCCGGCGGATTTCGCGCGGCTGATACTAGAGGAAGATAAGCTTTTCTTATTACTAGCAGATATAGCTCGCTTTCTTTTATATATATAAAGTAATAAAATATAATCGTATTTAATTCTATATCTTATTGATTTAGTATAGTTGTTAACTAGAATAATAATTAGAATATCTACTTCTAAATATAGAAATCCTAACCGAGATATTCTATATATATACTATTTCATGATATAATACTATAGATATACCATACCGTGGGATATCCCGCTAAGATCTCATATTATATTAGGTATGGGATCATGTAAATCTTAATAACTTATATTATATCAGAGTATAATATGGCAGATTAATATCTTATACTATATTATACCTTTTCGGCTAGTAATTATAAATAAAGATAAACTTAATAATTTTCATATATCTTAAGATACTCTAAATATAAGAACGCGTTAATTTATTATTTCTAATATTACTTATAATATAATATTTAATTTAAAGATATTAAACTACTATAAAAACTCTTTTCTTAAATCTCTTTATTAAGAATTCGAATTAAGCTTTTAATAAGACTATTTTTAATAATATCTTTTTAAGCTTTATAAGCTCGATAGAATATTAGATAAAGATTTTATCGCGGAAATACGTTAATAGAATTTCTTAAACCTTTTTATAGTTTTTAATAATAATAATATCTTTAAGTCGATTTACGAAGGTATAAAATTTTTTATAAAAAGTATATCGACTTATATTAATAATAAGTTCTTCTTTTTTAAAGATAGAATTAAAGAAATTAATATCGTTAGCCTTTAGATATAACGAGCTACCTTCGTTTTCTATAATATTATTTTCTAAAGAACTAAAATCGTCTAGCGAACTCGATAGCTCGAGCTAAAAAGTAATATTTCGAAGTAATTCTTATAGTATAGTTCATTATTACTAAGAAAATTCAGACTCTCTCTAAGATTAATCTTTTTAAAAAGATATTTTAAATTCGATAAGATAAGTATAAATAGTCTTCTTCGTAGACGTAGCTCTAATAATAAATCTAATACTTTCGAAGTTTAATTTAAAAGAAATAATTATAGAGGAAGTATATAGAGTGATATTAGTAAATAAAGAATTCTTAAGTTAATAAAATGCTAGAGTATTTCTTTCGAAGATACTAAGAATATTTTAAAGAGTAGACTTATCGATAACTTAGTTATATAATTAGCTTAATACTTCTATAAACTATAATTATACTCTAATATATTTATTTTTCGCGAAGATATCTCGACTAATTTAAAGAGATTTAAAGTTATTTCTAATAATTCGAGTAATTAAATAACGAGTATTCTTATTAAAAAGACTTATAAAAGAGTAATTACTTTCGAGAAATTTCGAAAGCTAAAATGTAAGAATTACTATATTTCTAAAAATAGAATTTACTATAGAGATTAAGAATTTTAAAAAAATTACTATAAAGATTAATTAATAATATTAATAACTATAAAAGTAGATAAAGAAGTAAGAATTAAATAAGTTAAGATTTAAATTTCTTAGGAGAAAGCTTCTTTCTTAGAAGAAGTTTCTTTCTCAAAAAGAAAGATATAGCGAGATCGTCGATCTAAAAGAAACTTCTTAATAGATAGCGAAAGCTCGACGACTTTAGTATAAAGTAGACTAACGATATCATTAAATAAGCGATTAAAGAAATTTTTAGAAAAGAAAGATTATAAGAAAAGAAAGTAGCTACTTCGAAAGTATATATAATAAAACTATTCTTATAGCGTAGCGAAAGACTTTATTAAAGAATTATAATACTTTCTAGCTAATACTTATTAGAAAATAATAGACTTAGTTACTAAATCTCTTAGTACTTATTAAGTAAAGAAATAATACTAATAAGACGATTTCGATATTACTATTATTTGCTAGAAGCAATAATCTAATTAATATAAATGACTTAATTATATTAATAAAGAAACTACTTTCTAAGTAAGTAATTCCTTATCAAGCCTTACTTAGCGAAAGCTCTTACTAGAATAGTCTAGAAGAAAGGCCTTTCTTAGCAATCCCTAACAAGTATCGAGCTTGCGAGAAGAGCCCTTAAAGAGCTCTCGGAGGGTTAGAGAGGTTTTAGAGGGTCTTCCTCTAAGCATATTAAATAAATTACAACGTCTCTCTCGATTCTTAATGAAATATAACGTTTCTCTCGATTCTTAGTAAAATATAATACCTCTCTCGATTCTTAGAGTTAGATTCTTTAAAATTCCTTAAACTCTTTAGAGCTCTTTAAGGGCTCTTCGAGAGCTTCTATCGAGAAGCTATTAAAGTAAGCTTAAAATTAATTAAATATTATTAAAATAATTAAATTTCGAGCTTACTTTAATAGTCTCTCGATAGAAGCTCTCGAAGAGCCCTTAAGAGCCCGTTTAGCTATTATCTAATAGTTATATTTTCGATATAATTAGATTAGATTTTCAACTTTTCTTTTTAAATAGAGGTATTATAACGTATTAAGAGAATTATAAATTATACTTCGTAATCGCTTTAACGTTAAACTCTCGAAATAAGAATTTATAATTATATATATTTAGAATATTTAAGAATATACGATTAAGAGAACTAAGTCTAATTATTATAATTATAAAAAAGCGTAAAATTTAAATCGCTTTTAAATATAAGTATAGAAATTTATAGAAATCTAATCTCGAATATCGCTTTTCTTTAGTATACATTTTGGCTTAAAACTTATCTTAGAGCAAGTTTTAGAAATTAGTATATATTTTCATATTTTTTACCCTTAGAGTTAAAATTTCAGCTATTAGAATTTGATCTTGGCGTTAAGATTATATAATATTTTCATATACGTATTGAAGACGTAGGGCTGATAATTGACTAAAGAAAATTATTTTGAAAATGTAGCTGTTAGATGGTAGTCAAACGGGTTCTAAAGAGCCCTCGAAGGGTCCGAGGGGTTTTAGGGGATCTCCCTGAGAATCAAAAATAGTCAAAAATCAGTACTTGGCAAGCTTTTCACTACTGGGAAGCCCGCGCCCAGATTTGAAGACGAGGAGTTCTGGTGGGTAGGAGGTGTTGATTATTCTATGAAGCAGGAAGGCTGCTGCAGGATATATCCCACCAGGCCAAGCCGCTATTGCACATGTAGCTAGCTGCAAATGCCTGCAAGGAAGCCACGCCCTATAACTCGCCCCAGCACATATTACATGTACACCCCCTTTTGATACATGTACACCCCCCCAAATCCGATTAGCTTCCGCGCGGCCGCTAGCCGCATAAGATATAAACCCCGCACATAGCCGGCTACACGAGGCGGACAGCAAGACGAGGCTACAAGAGGTGGGACTACACGAGGCGGACAGCGAGGTAGTCGACAGCGAGGTGGACGTGGTACGCCAGCCTACATGCAGGGTAACGAGACCATATCTTTTCAGCTGCAGGAAGGCCAGGTGACCAATAGGTAGTGGATATTCGAGTACGATAAGCGTATTTCTAGTAGCAACGAGAGAGGATAGCCAGCCAATCAGCTATCGCCATAGAAGGACAATCCAAAGACCTCACCATTCGACGATTTAAAACCGTCTGATCTTTTAGACTTTATCAGGAGAGATCTGGGAAGGCTTGCCTTGCTACCACCAAGAGTCTCGGCAATATTCCCCAGAAAGCTATGTGGGGGGTTTATACCTTTTGCGACTAGCGGCCGCGCGGAAGCTAATCGGATTTGAAGGGGTGTACATGTATCAAAAGGGGAGTCGGAAGGTGCTTCCTTATAGGCTTTTACAGCTAGTTCATATATAGTATAGATTGATCTAATGAAATAAAGATCCTACTGTCGTAGGCTTTTATAGAATCTATATTCTCTTCTACCCACACGAGTCTAATTATTCTTATTCTTTAAAGGTTCTAGCCCGGATCTTTTTGTGACTCTAAAGTAAGATCTTCTTTATTATTATTCTTATATATCTTTAAAATCTTCATTTAACCTATTTAGCTATTATTTATTATTATTTATTTTTCTACTAAATCTCTTACTAAAAACCTTACTATAAAAGTACTTTCTTAAGTTATTTAATTTAGAAAGTCTCTTTTATCTATTAAACTACTTCTTAAGACTTAAGAAGTCTTTAATAAGTATCTTAAGAAGTTACTATCACTTAACTCGATTTCTAAATTATTATCGTTACTTATTAAAACTCTCTTACTACTATAAAAGTAAATTATAGCACTATTATTCTAGCGAGTATTAGAAATCTTCTTAAGAAATTAATTTATTACTATTATCTTAACGTCTTAAACTTCTTAAGAATTCCTCTCGATAATAGTTTTACGAATTTTATAGTCTTATCGTTAGAATCTTATCGAAGCACGCCTTCTTTAAATTAGTTTAAAGCTTTTATATAGTTTAATAATACTATAAAAGTAATTATACCTCGCTTTACGTTTACTATATATAATAATTTTTTAGAAATTACTAGTATATTAGTATTAAAGTAACTTCGAAAGTTTAATTTCGATATAAAAGATTATTAAGATAAAGAAAGTTATTTCTCTCTAGTTAAATATCTAAAATATCTTAATATACTTTTTATCGACGATATCTTTAAGTAATTAAAAAGTTATTTAGAAGTTATTTAACTTCTTATTAAAGTAAAGTATATCGATTTCTAATAAATAATCTAGTAGTTTCGAGTTATATTCTATAAGAAGTTTTCCTCGAAAGCTATAAAAGTAAATGCGATCTCGTTTAATATCGAGATTATAAACCTATATTAATATCTTAAAGAATCTTTTACTTTTTACTTTAAGCGTATTATTAATTTAATATAAAGAGTTAAGATTAAAAATAAGCCCGCTACTATCTCTAATATTATCTTTAATCTTCTTAAATCTATTAAAATATTCAAGAAGGATGAATTAATTACTTCAGAAGCACTCTAGAACGAGATTTTATATATAGAATAAATTTAAATGGCTGGTCCAACAAGGTAACTGGGAAGGCTGGGAAGCTTGAGGGCTAAGAATTTCAACAATTTCAACACGCCTCTATAGTTAAGCGTATTAGCCCATCAACAAAAAACATGTAACTATATAAATATCTCATCGCCTCTACAGCGTCACAGGTCCTCTAGACCCCACACCGTTCTAGTATTTACACCGTCTGGTGTTCGCAAGCCCTTTAGACTCTATATCGTTCTGATGTTTACATTATCTAGTGTTTATAAGCCTTTAGACTTCATATCGTCTAGTATTTAAAAAGAAAACGTAATCGCTACAGTAGTCTCGTTCTCGATACGCTTTCGCTTCGTATCTCTTATTATCTCGTAATATTACTCTAAAGCTAATTTCGAATACTCGATATAATATACTAGTCTATATATCTTACTATATATCTTATAATTCTTTCGATTATTACTTTTACTTATAATTTCCACATTTATAAATATATTAGCTATCTTCTCCGCCTTCGTAAATTTCGACTTTTTCTTCTTTCTCTTCTTTTTTAGAAGTATATTTATCGCTTTATAAGTCGTTATATCGAAGATAATAGTCTAGATTTTAATTAAGTATTAAAGATAATCGAGAAGAAATATTAATAGATAAAGAATCGTTTATTTATCGAATATAAGTTTAATGTTAATAACTATAATACGCTCTTTAAGTAACTTAATATAAGTAATATAATCGATTATAAAGTCGAATTTATTATATTTAATAGTATAGTATTATACGATAAGATATATAAATTCGTTATCCTCGATAAGACGATAGAGATTCGCGAGATGAGATATTATTTTAAAGTTATAATTAAACTTATTAGCTATAAGTCGTTACTTAATAGAGTTATTAATAGTAGATATTATCGCATTAATAGTCTCTTTAAAAGAATTCTTCTATTTAACTAGAGCTATAACGATTAATATCTCGAAAGAAGTCTCTTAGATATACTTTCATAACTTTTATTTATATAATAAGATATATATGTTAATAAGTTACTTCGAGTAGTTTATTTTAGTAAGTTAACGAATAGATAACTTAAAGAATAGATTTAAGGTAATTCGTTAGACTATAATTAATATTAATATAATAGATACTTAAAATTAATAGAAATTAGAACTAGAGTTTATAAAGATATATAATAACGATAATATATATAGCAGCGTTATAAAAGCGTCGGAATCGGACTTATAACCTATTAAAATATTTAAGAAGAATAAATTAATTACTCTAGAAGCACTCTAAGACGAGATTTTATATATAGAATAAATTTAGATAACTGATTCAATAAGGTGGCTGGGAAGGCTGGGAAGCTTGGGGGTCAAGAATTTCAACAATTCTAACAAAATCTATTATACTCGATACTATTCTCTATATCTTTATTAGAGAATTAAATAATTAAGAGATTTAAAAGAAAGTAATAAGAGATATAGTATTTTCTAATAAATTTCTATATATAGTTTATAATCTCGCGAAAGAAGTATAATATACTAACGCCGAAATCTAAAAGCTTTTAAATAAAGAATCGAGATTCGATTAGCTATAATTCTATAAATCTCTTATAAAATAAAACTTATCGAAGTAGTAGATAGCTTTTTTACTTACTTCTTATTAAGCTATTAAAGCTTTAAGGCCCTTATATTATTAGTCTTAGTTTTTTTATATAAATCTATCGAAGTAGCTATTAGAGGCTTTCGCGAAATCTTAATATTTTATATAATCTTAACCCTTAGAATATCATTATTCTTCACATAAAGTTTCGACTTTTACTTCGACTTCGACTTTAATCTTAGCTTAGAATTCTAATAAAGAAAACGCTAGTAAAAGTGAATCCTCGAATTTTATAATTGATAGTCGCTTTCGTAATTATTAATTTATTCTAAAAGATATACTCGATTATAGTATTTCGAAAAACTCTTATATTAATAATATAATTTATTAATCTTATAGAAAAGATAATTAGCTATATATTAAGTGTGATATTAAAAATTATATCTCTTCTTATTATAAGAGTACTTTACTATCTATTTAAAAATAGTTATATCTAAAAATACTTATTTTTAAAGATAATCTATAATTAAATTTTACTTTCGTTAAATTTAAGGAGTTTAATAAATCTTCTAGACTCTACGGGATTACTTCTTCGCCGAAGCCTTCTATAGCTTCTTCTTCTTCTTCTTCTTCTTCTACTAAATCGAGTTAAATAATATTTTTAAATTTTATAAATTCTTATATTTCTTCTTATTTTAATTTAGTATAATTCGAAGTAGCGAGATTAAATTAATCTCGTTTCGCTAATATAAAAACCGCTAAAGCTTTTCTCGATAAAGAATTAGAGTCTAATAAATAAGTTTATATAAAAGAAGTATTAGTATTAGTATCGATATTAGTATCTTAATAGCAATAAGAAAAGTAATTTAAGAGATCTTAATTAGTATTTATTTAATTATAGTAATTTATATTATAATAATTTTAGATATCTTAATATTAGTAAAAGTAGTTTAATACTAATCTAAATCTCGATACTTTTTTTTATTCGCTATAAGTTTCTATTTAAATAGATTTATAGTAACCTTCGATAGCTATAGATTAAGAACCTTCTTTTTAAAATCAGCTATATTTATTTTAGGCTATTTCGAAAGAAGAGCGTTCTAAATATAAGAATAAGAAGCGAGTTAATAAGAAAGTAGAACTTTAATCTTTAATAAGCTTATTTAATAGATTAGAATATAATTCTTCTATATTAATTCGATATATATTTAAAAGTATTAAAGTTAATATAAATATAATAGATTTTATAATATAATTATTTACTATATATAAGAAGTTAAAGCGCCTTTTATACTCGAATTTCTAAGAAATAAACTTCGAAGTCTATTATAAATACTATATAAGTACCTTTAATTAGCTTTTAATCTATTTTTATTTAATAAATTTCATAGATATCTATACTATCTCTAGGGTATTTATAAGCCTATTAACTTATATCGATATTTTCTTCTATATTTATATCTTAAGTATTTATATCTCTAAGAAACTCTATTATATTAGTATTCGTATTTTAGATTAATATTTTTACTATAGAAGCTAAGAAGTATATATACTTTCTAAGCTCTCTTATAAATATAAATAAGGCGTTTTATATTTTTATTATTATAAGAAAATAAGATAGATTTAATATTAATCTCGAGAAATCTTATATTTAGATAGATTAAGATTTCGATATAAATATAATATCTTCTAGACTAGTATATCTTCTAGATCTATATTTTTATTTATTTTTAAAGATTAAATTTAAAGGTCTTTTTATATATATAGCGAATTATTATAATATCGTGCTAGAATATTAAATATAGCTTATAATTAATATAAAAGAAATCTAGAGAAATATTCGATACTTTATAGCTTTGAAAGTTATATCTATTACGAAATTAGAAAGATCTAAATATCTTAATCTAATTTTTAAGATTTCGTGGCTTTAAACTGTGGATGTTTTTATTTTAATTTATTTTTCTATTATTTTTCTAGGAGATAAATCGAAAGGCGAGAAAGTTCGAAGAATCGTGAATTCGGAAATAGTTTTCTATAAAGATTATAATTTATTAATATATTCTAAATTCGCTATAATTATCTTGAAGGTTATTAAATAGAATAAACTAAAGACTTTTTTTAAGAAAATTAATTCTTTAAAATCTAATAGTTCTTCTAATTCTAAGAATAATTTATTAGATATTAAAGAGATTAAGCGTTAGGATTTTTAGTAAATTAAGTCTATCTTAAGTAGAATATTAAATTACTAAAGCTTATAAAAGTTTATCTTAAGAATTTAAGCTCCTTAAATATCTCTATTATTATCTTTAAAATTCTTAATTCTTTTTTCTTATTAAAGTAAATAATTATTATAAGCTTTTTAAATTAGTTTATCGAAATCTTTAATACTTCGAAAATATTATTATTATTATTTCTATAGATATCTCTTAAGTAAGTATTTTCTACTAGAAGAATAATTCGTCGAAGTCTTTTATAGCATTTTTTATTATTAGAACTTAAAGAATAGACTAATAAATTAAAATTAAGATTAATTTTTAGATCGCTTATTACTATAGTAGAGTAGAGATTATAGATATTACGATTATTATATTAATATAAATATCTTAATAAAGAAAATCTAAGAGATTTATCTTATATAAATCTTATTATATATTAAATACGCATTATATCTAATATAAAGCCTACTTTCTCGAAATCTTAGAAGCGCTAATTTTCTTATATAGAATAGTGGCTAAAAAAAGCTTATTTAAGACGATCTCGAAGATAATATTTATAAACTCACTAAGTCTATAAATAGACGTCTATTTCTATGAAATATATAGGCTATTATAATAGATAAAGTCGAGAATTTAAAATCTACTAACGAGCTCTAAATAACTTTCGATTATTTATAAGTTATAGAGTTTCTTCTAGAAGCTTATCTCGAGCTAAGCTTAAAAGTTTATAATTATCTATCTAATCTATATTATAGATACTTATTCTTAATTAATTTAAAGTATATATATCTTATAATATCTCTATATTCTAACGATAAATATTATTTTATTTTTATTATTTTAGATATCGATTAGATATAGTCTACGAGAATATAATAGAGATTATAATTTATAAGCTTTATTATAATAGAGCTAGCTTATAAAGTATTTAATTCTATTTCTTCGAAACCTTTTTTACTATATTCGCCGAATCTTAAAATTTTATTATCTCTTATATTTTATATAAATAACTTCTTTAATAGCTTTTATAACTTTAAGAATTTATTTTCTTTTTTATAATATTACTTCTTTTCTAGAGTTAAGTAAGCTAAATTATTTTTATTCTTTAAAAAACTATAGCTATTTATATTATTAATTAAGGCCTTTAATATAACTTATATTATTAAAGAATATATTTATATTTTTAAAGAATAAGTTATTAAGATAGTTAAATAGTCTATTTCTTTAGATTAATCGAAAGTTTAAGATTTTTTAGAAATTATCGATATCATATATTGGTAAATAAAGAACTTCGCGAAAATCGCGAGATCTTTTTTAGATTTATAGAAAAAGTAAAATAGCGGTAAACTTAAATAAAATAGCTATTCTTCGAGATCTTATATATTAAATATATTATAAAAATAAATATATATAATATTAATTTAAGTCGAATCATCAGTATATATAATAGAATAAGGTAGGGCTGAACTAGAAAACCTTGAATTTATATGTGCAGCCAATCATCAATTCGTCAGGTCTACGCTTTTTGGTTAGACACCGCGGGTAAACAAATTAGCGTCCGCAACCATCAAAAATCTACAAAAATCTATGTGCAGAAGTCTTATCCTCTGAAATAACCAGCTCCCTACGGATGCTATTTCTTTATAATTTCGTAAATTATAGAGCTCAGTGTGCGCTTTCTAACGCTGTAAAAATAATGAAGTTTGGCCTACTATTGGTGGATGAAATGAACATTCAAATATGGTAGTTATGGTAGCCACACCAGACGCGTCCGGGATCGGATAATAATCCTTCCACCTGTTTGTGTAACCATTCTTCTTCCTTCCACCATTCTACCAATTCTACCAATTCCATCAATATGAACACAATCGTCTTCGGTACCCCTCGCCCAAAGGTTACTCAACGTTTCAGGCACGTACACCCCTGTTACCCGCCTCTTAGAGCCCCTACTGACGCCCCCAGGCCACCCCTCGGCGAATCCGCTACTGCTGGCAATCGAGGCCGCAAGCGAGCCCAACAGCTACCTACTACTGCTCATAAACGCGTTAGAAGGCCCTCAAAAAGAGCCCGAACGGATACATCCTCCCCTACATACTCCTCCCAAGCCAGCGATAGGTGGGTTAAACTGACATTCAAATATTGTAGCCACACCAAACGCGTCCGGTTCAGGCACGTATCCCTTCCGCCCGTCTTTTGAACCCCCTACTAACGCCCCCAGGCCACCCCTCGGCGAATCCGCTACTGCTGGCAATCGAGGCCGCAAGCGAGCCCAACAGCTATCTACTACTACTCATAAACGCGTTGGAAAGCCCTCAAAAAGAGCCCGAACGGATACGTCCTCCCCTATACTTCTCCTAAGCCAGCGGTAGGTGGGTTAAACTAACATTCAAATATTGTAGTCATACCAAACGCGTCCGGGATCGGCTAATAATCCTTCCACCTATTTGTGTAATCATTCTTCTTCCACCATTCTACCAATTCTACCAATTCCACCAATATGAACACATTTACCCTCGGTACCCTCGCAGTCAGTTGAAGAGGAGGATCTACAACAGGCGCATGCGGAGAACACTGCGGAGAACATTGCTGAGATAGTCATCAGCAGCAGTGACACAACAGGCCTACTCTCCACGGTCTCACACCAATCCACTCAGCCAGTGCAAGAGAAGTCAATACAGCAGGCGAATGCGGAGAATACTGCGGAGAAACCAAGCGGCAACCGCGACCCCAGCACCAAGAACACGGCTCAGCTCTCCAAGAAATCCCACGGAGAACACCACTGCAACTTAGCCTGTTATCCCCACTGCATTAAGGAGTAAGAGGAGGAACTACAACAGGCAAATGCGGAGAACAGAACACTGCGGAGAACACTACGGAGAACACTGCGGAGAAACCAAGCGGCAACAAGGCCACCATCGTCAAGAACACGGCTCAGCTCTCCAAGATCCCACGTCATATGCTCTCCACGGTTCCACACCAAATCATCACTCAGCAAGCGGAGAACACCACTGCAACTTGGCCTGTCATCCCCTCTGCATTGATATGGTACATCACTGCAATGACGTCACAAGAGGAGGATCTACTGCGACGATCACAGCCAATTAGGCCTCTGCAGAAGGAACATCGGACGATACATATTTGGACGAATTGAAACCATCCGATGTCTTGCTCTGACAGCTATTTCATTATTCGAAAGATTTCACTGCGGCAGGAGATAATGTGGGATTCACACCACTAATTGGCATGTTGTCTCCATTTCTTTCCGGTATTTCGATACTTCTTGCCATAAGGACATGGCCTTTCTCTGTTTTTTGTAGGCAATTATTACGGATCAATCCTCCACACTCGATATACCTTCCTAATTAGGCCTTAGCGCGCCTCTCTCCGCACATATGTGCCTGTATGTAGGTCAAAAACGCACAGCAAGCGATCAGAGTTCGATTTGACTTAGGGCTAGGGCTAAAATTCCATTTGACTTGGAAAAATCCAACTCCATTTGACTTAGAAAAATCCAACTCCATGAATTTAATTCATGGGCCTTTACTTGTTTATATATATATTAATACTTTCGATTTTATAGTTAAATATATTATTATATAGTATTATATTCTTATATCGTAAGAAGCTACTCTATTAGAAGCTTTATAATCTTAAAAGTCTATCGTAATAGAAAAGAATAAGAAAGTATTTATCTTATATAATTCGTTTATCTTTAGTTCTACTTAGAAGAAATACTTTATTTATAAGTAAGAACTCTACGTTATTATTACGTTTTATAAGAAGTATAATTATTTATATAAGTACTCGTATTAATCTATTATAATATACAAGTAAAGACTTATAAATTAAATTTATGAAGTTGGATTTTTCTAAGTTAAATCGAATTTTAGCCCTAGCCCTAAGTTAAATCGAACTCTAATCGCTTACTATGCGTTTTTGACCTATATACAGATAAATATGTACGGAGAGAGGCGCGCTAAGGCCTAATTAGGAAGGTGTATTAAGTGTAAAGAATTGATTCGTAATAATTGCCTATAAAAAACAGAGAAAGGCTACGTCCTTATGGCAAGAAGTATCGAAATATCGGAAAGAAATGAAGACAACGTGCTAATTAGTGGTGTGAATCCCACAATATCTCCTGCCGCAGTGAAATCTTTCGAATAATGAAATAGCTGTAGACATCGGACGGTTTCAATTCGTCCAAATATGTATCGTCCGATGTTCCTTCTGTAGAGGCCCAATTGACTGTGATAGTAGATCCTCCTCTTGTAACGTTATTGCAGTGATGTACCATATTAATACAGTAGAGATGACAGGCCAAGTTGTAATAGTGTTCTCCGCTTGCTAAGTGATGATTTGATGTGGAACCGTGGAGAGCATATGATGTGGGATCTTGGAGAGCTGAGCCGTGTTCTTGACGATAATGGCCTTGTTGCCGCTTGGTTTCTCCGTAGTGTTCTCCGCATTTGCCTGTTGTAGTTCCTCCTCTTACTTCTCAATGTAGTGGGGATGATAGGCCAAGTTGCAGTGGTGTTCTCCGCTTGCTGAGTGATGATTTGATGTGGAATAGCTAAGTTGTAGTGGTGTTCTCCGCTTGCTAAGTGATGATTTGATGTGGAACCGTGGAGAGTATATGACGTGGGATCTTGGAGAGCTGAGCCGTGTTTTTGACGATGGTGGCCTTGTTGCCGCTTAGTTTCTCCGCAGTATTCTCCGCATTTATTTATTATAGTTCCTTCTTTTACTCTATCTCTTATAGAGTATTAAACTAAGTAGCTAGCTGAGTAACTAATTGAGTAGATAATTAATATAATATAGAATCTTAAAGAGCTAAGTCGTATTCTTAACGATAATAATCTTATTACCGCTTAATTTCTCCGTAGTATTCTTCGCCATTTATCTATTATAGTTTCTTCTCTTACTTCTTAATATAGTAGAGATAATAGATTAAATTATAGTAGTATTCTTCGTTTATTAAGTAATAATTTAATATAAAATAGCTAAGTTATAATAATATTCTTCGCTTACTAAGTAATAATTTAATATAAAATTATAGAGAGTATATAACGTGAGATCTTAAAGAGCTAAGCCGTATTCTTAACGATAATAATCTTATTACCGCTTAATTTCTTCGTAATATTCTTCGTAATCTTAATAGAGTTATCTACTATTATCTAATATCTTCTATCTATATAGCTATTCGATATCTAGTTATCTTATTTAATATATCTATATTAATATTATATCTATATTAATTCTAATACTATAACTAGATTATCTTACTTACTATATTCGAATTAATAGATAAATTTAAGAAATCTATTAATAGAGGCTTTAATAAGATATTAAGTTAAGTTATTATATTTCTAGATAAATCTATTATATAGATAATACGTTATAAAGAGTATCTATTAAGATAGCGTAATAATCTTATAATTAGTTAGAGAAATAAAGTAATTATTAAATTAGTTTATTTATATAACTAGTAAATTTAAAGAAATTATTATTTAACTTAATAATTATATAACTAACTCTCTAAGCGAAGTAAAAGTATTTAAAAGAACGATATTTAGATTATCTATAGTTTTTATGATAGTCTTAAATAATCTATAAATTAGAGAAAAAAGTCCTCGTAAAATATAATATTATTTTTCGAATTTATAGTAAAGCCTTATAAAAGATATTATAAGAAGTTTTTTCTTTTCTCTTCTTCGCTTAATATTTATAATATTAAAGAATCGAGAGAAATAACGTAACTCTCTTATCTTTATTTTAAAATTATTATTTTTAATATATAATTAAGTAAGATAAATCGAGTTAGTAATCTTCTTACTTAGATATTTGATTAATAATAATTCTTACTATCTAATAATATAGCGAAGAATATCGCGATTATTATAAATTTATAATAGATTATTAACGTTAATTAACTACGTAATTAAATCGATAAGAAGTTTAATTAATTTCTTATTATACTTCGCGATCTTCGCTATTAATAAGATTAGTTTCGAGATATAGCTAAATAATATATCGATTTTAAGACTAAGAAGAATAAGATAGTAAATTAATAAGATAAGATTTAATAACGCTTAAAGTAAGTTAGTATTAAGGTTGAGAAGCTATAAGAATAGAATAGAAAGCTTCAATAATAGCTAATAATAATATGATTAGATATACTTAAGAGATTTATAAATTATCTCTAAGATATAAGCGTTAATCTCTAATAAAGCTCGTCTAAGTTTTATACTCTATCTATAGAAAAGAGAAGTTTATTAAACTATCAAATTCTCTCTTCTTTATTAATAATAAGAATCTCATATATAGAAGAATTAGTTAGTTAAAATAAAGGAAAAGTTATTAGATAATAAGAATTACTATTCTATTAAGACGTCTTAAATTATCTATCTTCTATTATATATAGATAAAAAAGCGATCTCTTATATTCTAAATAGAAGATATAGAGATATTATAAATCTTCTATATATTAGTTAGCGAGGTTATAAATTAGCTAACTAAGATCTATAAAGAGATAAATCGTTATAAAAAGATAAGATATAAATATAATTTTCTTTAATAGATAATCTAGCCCTTTAATAGATTCTATATAAAACTTATTAGACTCGATTTTATACTTAACTATAACGAAATCTATCTAAGAAATAATTTAAATATTAAGCTATAAATATATATTCGACTTTACTTTATTTTTATAGCCCTTTCTAGTTATAAGTTTATATCTCTAAGAAATATTAAGAAATATCTTATAAATAATAATAACTTATAGCGCGTAGACTATAAACTACGTCTAGCTTAGATTGTTAATAAAACGACTTTTAAAGCTATTATAACTCGAATAAGAAAGATAATTATCGCTATAATCGAGGATTATATATCTTTCGCTATTAAATCGAGTACTTATATCTCAGATATCTTTTAGAGTATATCGAAGACGATAATCGATATAGATTTAAGAAACTTAATATATTTTAATTATAGAAAGATAGGCTATATAAGACGCGATTATCTAATATAGAGATAGACTAACGCTAATAAGAAGGCCTTATAAAAGATAGAAATTTATGAACTTATTATCGATAACGAATATAAGATAAATCTACTAGTCGACGCTTACGAAGTCTCTAAGAATTTAGAAAATAAATAGCCTCTATTAAAGTTACGATAAGAGGGAATCTTATAATATATATCTATTAAATACTTTTAATAATTCTTTAATACGCCGTTCTTTTAGAATATAAGTAACGCTATCGTTATAGAGAAGAAAATACTTACTTTAGAACGTATTCTTATCGATAGTAAGTATATTAAGATATATATAGTTATTAATAAGTCTCTAATTTATAGAGTTTATAAAGAATTACTATTAAAATCGATTTTACTATCGAAATCTAAATCTCTAAAGAATTATGAATAATCGAATCGTAAAGAAGTCTATTATCTACTATTTACTTTCGATAATAATAGTAAATAATTATCGAGAGGGAACGTATTCTATACTTATCGCCCCTCTTATATATAATATAATTCTAAGAAAATTATAAATAAATAAGTATAAGAGTACTTCTCGATATAATAAAAGATAAGATTCTTTTTATATTAGATCGCTATAATTATAACGATAATAAGATCTCGATAGTAGAGAATCTCGCTATCTTATTAAATTCGAAATCGAAACCCTCTATTCTATAGACTATCTTAAAGAAAGAATCTTCTTCTCTAACTTATATATAACGACGACTTAAACTCTACTATCGACTTAAACGTCTCTTAGCGAATTAATTAATAAGAAGAGATTAATATCTACTTTTTGAGACGTAAGATAAAAATAAGATATAAATCTATAATTTATTAATATCGTCGAAATTAATATTATATTATACTATTAATTAGCGCGTAATAAGAGAAATCGTCTATTTACTCTTATTATAAATGAGATCTATAACTCGCTATTAAAAGAGTTATCTCTTTAGAAGAAATTATGTAATTCTCGCGTATTAATTAATAAGCTATATTCTTATAACTTAGAAAAGAAGTATAAGAGATACTATAAATCGAATTATTCTATTTAAATTAGCGCTATTAAAATCGTTAGCTCTAAAGATATTAAACGAAAACTTCTTATAAAGTATTACGACTATTTAAATATTTTCGATAGAACAAAGACGAATAAACTATTATTATACCGCTCTTATAATTATAAACTAAAATTTATAGAGATCGATATCGTCGAACTATCGAAGAGTTAAGTCTATTCTATATTAGAATATAAGTTAAAATAGATTAAGAAGTATTTAAATAAGTATTTAAAAAAGGGTTTTATAATATCTAGTTATACTTCGTTTGTATCCTCTATTCTATTTATTGAAAGAAATTAAATAAGAGGTCTACGCTTTTATATAAACTATCGAAGACTAAATATTATTATTAAGAGAAATCGATATTTAATTTCATTAATAGATGAGATTCTCGCGAGAATTTAGAGCTATAAATATCTTACTCGATTAGATATTATAGTCGTATTTAATAAATTACGTATATACTTCCGATAGTAAGAATTTTATTATATTTGTTATCTTTCTCGACGTATATAAGTATTAAATACTTCTCTTCGATCTAATTAATAGTCTAGTTATCTATTAATAATATATAAATAATATTCTATTCGAGTATCTAAACGACTTCTATTAAGTCTATCTCGACGATATTCTTATTTATAATTAATCGAGAAAGAAATATATTACGTATATTCGAAAGATTCTTTAAAAGCTATAAGAGATCGAATTATAGATAGATATTCTTAAATATGAATTTTATATTTAGAAGACGAAATTTTTAGATCTTCTTATTTCGATTAATAGTCTATAAATAAACTCTATTAAAATTTAAGCTATTATTAAATAATCTACTTCTCTATTAATTTAAAGGAGATATAGATCTT